>NW_027448135.1:230000-307500 GCF_038048845.1 Mixophyes fleayi | reverse complement strand
AATTCCCTAATATAGACACACACTCACACACAGACAGAGAGGGAGAGACTAGGGTCAATTTTGATAGCAGCCAATTAACCTAACAGTATGTTTTTTGGAGTGTGGGAGGAAACCCACGCAAACACAGGGAGAACATACAAACTTCACACAGATAAGGCCATTGTTGATATAAGTACTGGCTCTGCTTACCATTGTCCAGTCTAGTACATAACTGTATTAATGCTGTGAAATATTATTACTTTGAATGCCTTAAATATGCAAGAGCGCATTTGGGTAAGTTTATGCTAATAAAAGATATATGCACTTTTCTTGCCTACCCATACTATTTAATAACCACCAAAAATTAAGCAATATGTAAGCACTGCTTCCAGTTGAAATCAGTCTGTCTGTCTATCTATCTATCTATCTATCTTTCTATCTATCTATCTATCTATCTTTCTATCTTTCTATCTTTCTATCTTTCTATCTATCTATCTTTCTATCTTTCTATCTATCTATCCGTCTGTCTATCTTTAAAACTGAAAGACATCCATTAAACATACACAATGACAGCATATTTAGTGTGTAATTGATGCTAAAACACAATTCTCACTCTCCTAATATAGCTGATTTTTGACAATGAACTGCATTTTTCATGTGAAGCATTTGATGTCATAAAGATGTAAACCTCACAAAGCAATTCTGTCACTGGTCAGTTTGCTTGACAGACATCTGACTTTAAGGTACTAGCCAATGGAAACATGGTGACATGTAAATATGAAAGCACATTAGGACAAAATATGCAATAAGATAGAGGCAAAGGGAGATGGCTGCTGGGAATGTATTTCATTTATCCCAGAAAATCTTTAAATCTAAGTATTAATACTACGTTGATGTACTTTTGAAATTGGAGAGCTACTTTTTACTAAAAGTACATCTCCCTTATATAATTAAGTATAATGCAGACCTGCTCAAAAACTTAGTATAATTAAAGAAGTCTTATGCCATAAATGATGATGATGAGAGCTGCTTATGTGAATGTCTATAGTGGTTTTCTCTACCAGTGTCACTGTATTAGACAACTGTTATCAAACTTAGCAATAATGATGCATTAATCTGCCAATCAAGTGTGAAAGCTGGCTATGTGTATAGGCATAGTAAACACATATCATCATCATCCTCATTATCATTTATTTATATAGTGTCACTAATAGCGCAGCGCTGTACAGAGAACCCATTCACATCAGTCCCTACCCTATTGGAGCTTACAGTCTAAATTCCCTAATATAGACACACACTCACACACAGACAGAGAGGGAGAGACTAGGGTCAATTTTGATAGCAGCCAATTAACCTAACAGTATGTTTTTTGGAGTGTGGGAGGAAACCACAGCACCCGGAGGAAACCCACGCAAACACAGGGAGAACATACAAACTTCACACAGATAAGGCCATTGTTGATATAAGTACTGGCTCTGCTTACCATTGTCCAGTCTAGTACATAACTGTATTAATGCTGTGAAATATTATTACTTTGAATGCCTTAAATATGCAAGAGCGCATTTGGGTAAGTTTATGCTAATAAAAGATATATGCACTTTTCTTGCCTACCCATACTATTTAATAACCACCAAAAATTAAGCAATATGTAAGCACTGCTTCCAGTTGAAATCAGTCTGTCTGTCTGTCTATCTATCTATCTATCTATCTTTCTATCTATCTATCTATCTATCGGTCTGTCTATCTTTAAAACTGAAAGACATCCATTAAACATACACAATGACAGCATATTTAGTGTGTAATTGATGCTAAAACACAATTCTCACTCTCCTAATATAGCTGATTTTTGACAATGAACTGCATTTTTCATGTGAAGCATTTGATGTCATAAAGATGTAAACCTCACAAAGCAATTCTGTCACTGGTCAGTTTGCTTGACAGACATCTGACTTTAAGGTACTAGCCAATGGAAACATGGTGACATGTAAATATGAAAGCACATTAGGACAAAATATGCAATAAGATAGAGGCAAAGGGAGATGGCTGCTGGGAATGTATTTCATTTATCCCAGAAAATCTTTAAATCTAAGTATTAATACTACGTTGATGTACTTTTGAAATTGGAGAGCTACTTTTTACTAAAAGTACATCTCCCTTATATAATTAAGTATAATGCAGACCTGCTCAAAAACTTAGTATAATTAAAGAAGTCTTATGCCATAAATGATGATGATGAGAGCTGCTTATGTGAATGTCTATAGTGGTTTTCTCTACCAGTGTCACTGTATTAGACAACTGTTATCAAACTTAGCAATAATGATGCATTAATCTGCCAATCAAGTGTGAAAGCTGGCTATGTGTATAGGCATAGTAAACACATATCATCATCATCCTCATTATCATTTATTTATATAGTGTCACTAATAGCGCAGCGCTGTACAGAGAACCCATTCACATCAGTCCCTACCCTATTGGAGCTTACAGTCTAAATTCCCTAATATAGACACACACTCACACACAGACAGAGAGGGAGAGACTAGGGTCAATTTTGATAGCAGCCAATTAACCTAACAGTATGTTTTTTGGAGTGTGGGAGGAAACCCACGCAAACACAGGGAGAACATACAAACTTCACACAGATAAGGCCATTGTTGATATAAGTACTGGCTCTGCTTACCATTGTCCAGTCTAGTACATAACTGTATTAATGCTGTGAAATATTATTACTTTGAATGCCTTAAATATGCAAGAGCGCATTTGGGTAAGTTTATGCTAATAAAAGATATATGCACTTTTCTTGCCTACCCATACTATTTAATAACCACCAAAAATTAAGCAATATGTAAGCACTGCTTCCAGTTGAAATCAGTCTGTCTGTCTGTCTATCTATCTATCTATCTATCTATCTATCTTTCTATCTTTCTATCTATCTATCTTTCTATCTATCTATCTTTCTATCTTTCTATCTATCTATCCGTCTGTCTATCTTTAAAACTGAAAGACATCCATTAAACATACACAATGACAGCATATTTAGTGTGTAATTGATGCTAAAACACAATTCTCACTCTCCTAATATAGCTGATTTTTGACAATGAACTGCATTTTTCATGTGAAGCATTTGATGTCATAAAGATGTAAACCTCACAAAGCAATTCTGTCACTGGTCAGTTTGCTTGACAGACATCTGACTTTAAGGTACTAGCCAATGGAAACATGGTGACATGTAAATATGAAAGCACATTAGGACAAAATATGCAATAAGATAGAGGCAAAGGGAGATGGCTGCTGGGAATGTATTTCATTTATCCCAGAAAATCTTTAAATCTAAGTATTAATACTACGTTGATGTACTTTTGAA
Source organism: Mixophyes fleayi (assembly GCF_038048845.1). Taxonomy (NCBI): domain Eukaryota; kingdom Metazoa; phylum Chordata; class Amphibia; order Anura; family Limnodynastidae; genus Mixophyes; species Mixophyes fleayi. The sequence goes on along the minus strand of NW_027448135.1, from coordinate 304,160 downwards.
ATTGGAGAGCTACTTTTTACTAAAAGTACATCTCCCTTATATAATTAAGTATAATGCAGACCTGCTCAAAAACTTAGTATAATTAAAGAAGTCTTATGCCATAAATGATGATGATGAGAGCTGCTTATGTGAATGTCTATAGTGGTTTTCTCTACCAGTGTCACTGTATTAGACAACTGTTATCAAACTTAGCAATAATGATGCATTAATCTGCCAATCAAGTGTGAAAGCTGGCTATGTGTATAGGCATAGTAAACACATATCATCATCATCCTCATTATCATTTATTTATATAGTGTCACTAATAGCGCAGCGCTGTACAGAGAACCCATTCACATCAGTCCCTACCCTATTGGAGCTTACAGTCTAAATTCCCTAATATAGACACACACTCACACACAGACAGAGAGGGAGAGACTAGGGTCAATTTTGATAGCAGCCAATTAACCTAACAGTATGTTTTTTGGAGTGTGGGAGGAAACCCACGCAAACACAGGGAGAACATACAAACTTCACACAGATAAGGCCATTGTTGATATAAGTACTGGCTCTGCTTACCATTGTCCAGTCTAGTACATAACTGTATTAATGCTGTGAAATATTATTACTTTGAATGCCTTAAATATGCAAGAGCGCATTTGGGTAAGTTTATGCTAATAAAAGATATATGCACTTTTCTTGCCTACCCATACTATTTAATAACCACCAAAAATTAAGCAATATGTAAGCACTGCTTCCAGTTGAAATCAGTCTGTCTGTCTGTCTATCTATCTATCTATCTATCTATCTATCTTTCTATCTATCTATCTATCTATCTATCGGTCTGTCTATCTTTAAAACTGAAAGACATCCATTAAACATACACAATGACAGCATATTTAGTGTGTAATTGATGCTAAAACACAATTCTCACTCTCCTAATATAGCTGATTTTTGACAATGAACTGCATTTTTCATGTGAAGCATTTGATGTCATAAAGATGTAAACCTCACAAAGCAATTCTGTCACTGGTCAGTTTGCTTGACAGACATCTGACTTTAAGGTACTAGCCAATGGAAACATGGTGACATGTAAATATGAAAGCACATTAGGACAAAATATGCAATAAGATAGAGGCAAAGGGAGATGGCTGCTGGGAATGTATTTCATTTATCCCAGAAAATCTTTAAATCTAAGTATTAATACTACGTTGATGTACTTTTGAAATTGGAGAGCTACTTTTTACTAAAAGTACATCTCCCTTATATAATTAAGTATAATGCAGACCTGCTCAAAAACTTAGTATAATTAAAGAAGTCTTATGCCATAAATGATGATGATGAGAGCTGCTTATGTGAATGTCTATAGTGGTTTTCTCTACCAGTGTCACTGTATTAGACAACTGTTATCAAACTTAGCAATAATGATGCATTAATCTGCCAATCAAGTGTGAAAGCTGGCTATGTGTATAGGCATAGTAAACACATATCATCATCATCCTCATTATCATTTATTTATATAGTGTCACTAATAGCGCAGCGCTGTACAGAGAACCCATTCACATCAGTCCCTACCCTATTGGAGCTTACAGTCTAAATTCCCTAATATAGACACACACTCACACACAGACAGAGAGGGAGAGACTAGGGTCAATTTTGATAGCAGCCAATTAACCTAACAGTATGTTTTTTGGAGTGTGGGAGGAAACCCACGCAAACACAGGGAGAACATACAAACTTCACACAGATAAGGCCATTGTTGATATAAGTACTGGCTCTGCTTACCATTGTCCAGTCTAGTACATAACTGTATTAATGCTGTGAAATATTATTACTTTGAATGCCTTAAATATGCAAGAGCGCATTTGGGTAAGTTTATGCTAATAAAAGATATATGCACTTTTCTTGCCTACCCATACTATTTAATAACCACCAAAAATTAAGCAATATGTAAGCACTGCTTCCAGTTGAAATCAGTCTGTCTGTCTGTCTATCTATCTATCTATCTATCTATCTATCTATCTATCTATCTTTCTATCTATCTTTCTATCTATCTTTCTATCTATCTATCTATCTATCGGTCTGTCTATCTTTAAAACTGAAAGACATCCATTAAACATACACAATGACAGCATATTTAGTGTGTAATTGATGCTAAAACACAATTCTCACTCTCCTAATATAGCTGATTTTTGACAATGAACTGCATTTTTCATGTGAAGCATTTGATGTCATAAAGATGTAAACCTCACAAAGCAATTCTGTCACTGGTCAGTTTGCTTGACAGACATCTGACTTTAAGGTACTAGCCAATGGAAACATGGTGACATGTAAATATGAAAGCACATTAGGACAAAATATGCAATAAGATAGAGGCAAAGGGAGATGGCTGCTGGGAATGTATTTCATTTATCCCAGAAAATCTTTAAATCTAAGTATTAATACTACGTTGATGTACTTTTGAAATTGGAGAGCTACTTTTTACTAAAAGTACATCTCCCTTATATAATTAAGTATAATGCAGACCTGCTCAAAAACTTAGTATAATTAAAGAAGTCTTATGCAATAAATGATGATGATGAGAGCTGCTTATGTGAATGTCTATAGTGGTTTTCTCTACCAGTGTCATTGTATTAGACAACTGTTATCAAACTTAGCAATAATGATGCATTAATCTGCCAATCAAGTGTGAAAGCTGGCTATGTGTATAGGCATAGTAAACACATATCATCATCATCCTCATTATCATTTATTTATATAGTGTCACTAATAGCGCAGCGCTGTACAGAGAACCCATTTACATCAGTCCCTACCCTATTGGAGCTTACAGTCTAAATTCCCTAATATAGACACACACTCACACATAGACAGAGAGGGAGAGACTAGGGTCAATTTTGATAGCAGCCAATTAACCTAACAGTATGTTTTTTGGAGTGTGGGAGGAAACCCACGCAAACACAGGGAGAACATACAAACTTCACACAGATAAGGCCATTGTTGATATAAGTACTGGCTCTGCTTACCATTGTCCAGTCTAGTACATAACTGTATTAATGCTGTGAAATATTATTACTTTGAATGCCTTAAATATGCAAGAGCGCATTTGGGTAAGTTTATGCTAATAAAAGATATATGCACTTTTCTTGCCTACCCATACTATTTAATAACCACCAAAAATTAAGCAATATGTAAGCACTGCTTCCAGTTGAAATCAGTCTGTCTGTCTGTCTATCCATCTATCTTTCTATCTATCTATCTTTCTATCTTTCTATCTATCTATCTATCGGTCTGTCTATCTTTAAAACTGAAAGACATCCATTAAACATACACAATGACAGCATATTTAGTGTGTAATTGATGCTAAAACACAATTCTCACTCTCCTAATATAGCTGATTTTTGACAATGAACTGCATTTTTCATGTGAAGCATTTGATGTCATAAAGATGTAAACCTCACAAAGCAATTCTGTCACTGGTCAGTTTGCTTGACAGACATCTGACTTTAAGGTACTAGCCAATGGAAACATGGTGACATGTAAATATGAAAGCACATTAGGACAAAATATGCAATAAGATAGAGGCAAAGGGAGATGGCTGCTGGGAATGTATTTCATTTATCCCAGAAAATCTTTAAATCTAAGTATTAATACTACGTTGATGTACTTTTGAAATTGGAGAGCTACTTTTTACTAAAAGTACATCTCCCTTATATAATTAAGTATAATGCAGACCTGCTCAAAAACTTAGTATAATTAAAGAAGTCTTATGCAATAAATGATGATGATGAGAGCTGCTTATGTGAATGTCTATAGTGGTTTTCTCTACCAGTGTCATTGTATTAGACAACTGTTATCAAACTTAGCAATAATGATGCATTAATCTGCCAATCAAGTGTGAAAGCTGGCTATGTGTATAGGCATAGTAAACACATATCATCATCATCCTCATTATCATTTATTTATATAGTGTCACTAATAGCGCAGCGCTGTACAGAGAACCCATTCACATCAGTCCCTACCCTATTGGAGCTTACAGTCTAAATTCCCTAATATAGACACACACTCACACACAGACAGAGAGGGAGAGACTAGGGTCAATTTTGATAGCAGCCAATTAACCTAACAGTATGTTTTTTGGAGTGTGGGAGGAAACCACAGCACCCGGAGGAAACCCACGCAAACACAGGGAGAACATACAAACTTCACACAGATAAGGCCATTGTTGATATAAGTACTGGCTCTGCTTACCATTGTCCAGTCTAGTACATAACTGTATTAATGCTGTGAAATATTATTACTTTGAATGCCTTAAATATGCAAGAGCGCATTTGGGTAAGTTTATGCTAATAAAAGATATATGCACTTTTCTTGCCTACCCATACTATTTAATAACCACCAAAAATTAAGCAATATGTAAGCACTGCTTCCAGTTGAAATCAGTCTGTCTGTCTGTCTGTCTATCTATCTATCTATCTATCTTTCTATCTTTCTATCTTTCTATCTATCTATCTTTCTATCTTTCTATCTATCTATCCGTCTGTCTATCTTTAAAACTGAAAGACATCCATTAAACATACACAATGACAGCATATTTAGTGTGTAATTGATGCTAAAACACAATTCTCACTCTCCTAATATAGCTGATTTTTGACAATGAACTGCATTTTTCATGTGAAGCATTTGATGTCATAAAGATGTAAACCTCACAAAGCAATTCTGTCACTGGTCAGTTTGCTTGACAGACATCTGACTTTAAGGTACTAGCCAATGGAAACATGGTGACATGTAAATATGAAAGCACATTAGGACAAAATATGCAATAAGATAGAGGCAAAGGGAGATGGCTGCTGGGAATGTATTTCATTTATCCCAGAAAATCTTTAAATCTAAGTATTAATACTACGTTGATGTACTTTTGAAATTGGAGAGCTACTTTTTACTAAAAGTACATCTCCCTTATATAATTAAGTATAATGCAGACCTGCTCAAAAACTTAGTATAATTAAAGAAGTCTTATGCCATAAATGATGATGATGAGAGCTGCTTATGTGAATGTCTATAGTGGTTTTCTCTACCAGTGTCACTGTATTAGACAACTGTTATCAAACTTAGCAATAATGATGCATTAATCTGCCAATCAAGTGTGAAAGCTGGCTATGTGTATAGGCATAGTAAACACATATCATCATCATCCTCATTATCATTTATTTATATAGTGTCACTAATAGCGCAGCGCTGTACAGAGAACCCATTCACATCAGTCCCTACCCTATTGGAGCTTACAGTCTAAATTCCCTAATATAGACACACACTCACACACAGACAGAGAGGGAGAGACTAGGGTCAATTTTGATAGCAGCCAATTAACCTAACAGTATGTTTTTTGGAGTGTGGGAGGAAACCCACGCAAACACAGGGAGAACATACAAACTTCACACAGATAAGGCCATTGTTGATATAAGTACTGGCTCTGCTTACCATTGTCCAGTCTAGTACATAACTGTATTAATGCTGTGAAATATTATTACTTTGAATGCCTTAAATATGCAAGAGCGCATTTGGGTAAGTTTATGCTAATAAAAGATATATGCACTTTTCTTGCCTACCCATACTATTTAATAACCACCAAAAATTAAGCAATATGTAAGCACTGCTTCCAGTTGAAATCAGTCTGTCTGTCTGTCTATCTATCTATCTATCTATCTATCTATCTATCTTTCTATCTATCTATCTATCTATCTATCTATCTATCGGTCTGTCTATCTTTAAAACTGAAAGACATCCATTAAACATACACAATGACAGCATATTTAGTGTGTAATTGATGCTAAAACACAATTCTCACTCTCCTAATATAGCTGATTTTTGACAATGAACTGCATTTTTCATGTGAAGCATTTGATGTCATAAAGATGTAAACCTCACAAAGCAATTCTGTCACTGGTCAGTTTGCTTGACAGACATCTGACTTTAAGGTACTAGCCAATGGAAACATGGTGACATGTAAATATGAAAGCACATTAGGACAAAATATGCAATAAGATAGAGGCAAAGGGAGATGGCTGCTGGGAATGTATTTCATTTATCCCAGAAAATCTTTAAATCTAAGTATTAATACTACGTTGATGTACTTTTGAAATTGGAGAGCTACTTTTTACTAAAAGTACATCTCCCTTATATAATTAAGTATAATGCAGACCTGCTCAAAAACTTAGTATAATTAAAGAAGTCTTATGCCATAAATGATGATGATGAGAGCTGCTTATGTGAATGTCTATAGTGGTTTTCTCTACCAGTGTCACTGTATTAGACAACTGTTATCAAACTTAGCAATAATGATGCATTAATCTGCCAATCAAGTGTGAAAGCTGGCTATGTGTATAGGCATAGTAAACACATATCATCATCATCCTCATTATCATTTATTTATATAGTGTCACTAATAGCGCAGCGCTGTACAGAGAACCCATTCACATCAGTCCCTACCCTATTGGAGCTTACAGTCTAAATTCCCTAATATAGACACACACTCACACACAGACAGAGAGGGAGAGACTAGGGTCAATTTTGATAGCAGCCAATTAACCTAACAGTATGTTTTTTGGAGTGTGGGAGGAAACCCACGCAAACACAGGGAGAACATACAAACTTCACACAGATAAGGCCATTGTTGATATAAGTACTGGCTCTGCTTACCATTGTCCAGTCTAGTACATAACTGTATTAATGCTGTGAAATATTATTACTTTGAATGCCTTAAATATGCAAGAGCGCATTTGGGTAAGTTTATGCTAATAAAAGATATATGCACTTTTCTTGCCTACCCATACTATTTAATAACCACCAAAAATTAAGCAATATGTAAGCACTGCTTCCAGTTGAAATCAGTCTGTCTGTCTATCTATCTATCTATCTATCTATCTTTCTATCTATCTATCTATCTATCGGTCTGTCTATCTTTAAAACTGAAAGACATCCATTAAACATACACAATGACAGCATATTTAGTGTGTAATTGATGCTAAAACACAATTCTCACTCTCCTAATATAGCTGATTTTTGACAATGAACTGCATTTTTCATGTGAAGCATTTGATGTCATAAAGATGTAAACCTCACAAAGCAATTCTGTCACTGGTCAGTTTGCTTGACAGACATCTGACTTTAAGGTACTAGCCAATGGAAACATGGTGACATGTAAATATGAAAGCACATTAGGACAAAATATGCAATAAGATAGAGGCAAAGGGAGATGGCTGCTGGGAATGTATTTCATTTATCCCAGAAAATCTTTAAATCTAAGTATTAATACTACGTTGATGTACTTTTGAAATTGGAGAGCTACTTTTTACTAAAAGTACATCTCCCTTATATAATTAAGTATAATGCAGACCTGCTCAAAAACTTAGTATAATTAAAGAAGTCTTATGCAATAAATGATGATGATGAGAGCTGCTTATGTGAATGTCTATAGTGGTTTTCTCTACCAGTGTCATTGTATTAGACAACTGTTATCAAACTTAGCAATAATGATGCATTAATCTGCCAATCAAGTGTGAAAGCTGGCTATGTGTATAGGCATAGTAAACACATATCATCATCATCCTCATTATCATTTATTTATATAGTGTCACTAATAGCGCAGCGCTGTACAGAGAACCCATTTACATCAGTCCCTACCCTATTGGAGCTTACAGTCTAAATTCCCTAATATAGACACACACTCACACATAGACAGAGAGGGAGAGACTAGGGTCAATTTTGATAGCAGCCAATTAACCTAACAGTATGTTTTTTGGAGTGTGGGAGGAAACCCACGCAAACACAGGGAGAACATACAAACTTCACACAGATAAGGCCATTGTTGATATAAGTACTGGCTCTGCTTACCATTGTCCAGTCTAGTACATAACTGTATTAATGCTGTGAAATATTATTACTTTGAATGCCTTAAATATGCAAGAGCGCATTTGGGTAAGTTTATGCTAATAAAAGATATATGCACTTTTCTTGCCTACCCATACTATTTAATAACCACCAAAAATTAAGCAATATGTAAGCACTGCTTCCAGTTGAAATCAGTCTGTCTGTCTGTCTATCCATCTATCTTTCTATCTATCTATCTTTCTATCTTTCTATCTATCTATCTATCGGTCTGTCTATCTTTAAAACTGAAAGACATCCATTAAACATACACAATGACAGCATATTTAGTGTGTAATTGATGCTAAAACACAATTCTCACTCTCCTAATATAGCTGATTTTTGACAATGAACTGCATTTTTCATGTGAAGCATTTGATGTCATAAAGATGTAAACCTCACAAAGCAATTCTGTCACTGGTCAGTTTGCTTGACAGACATCTGACTTTAAGGTACTAGCCAATGGAAACATGGTGACATGTAAATATGAAAGCACATTAGGACAAAATATGCAATAAGATAGAGGCAAAGGGAGATGGCTGCTGGGAATGTATTTCATTTATCCCAGAAAATCTTTAAATCTAAGTATTAATACTACGTTGATGTACTTTTGAAATTGGAGAGCTACTTTTTACTAAAAGTACATCTCCCTTATATAATTAAGTATAATGCAGACCTGCTCAAAAACTTAGTATAATTAAAGAAGTCTTATGCAATAAATGATGATGATGAGAGCTGCTTATGTGAATGTCTATAGTGGTTTTCTCTACCAGTGTCATTGTATTAGACAACTGTTATCAAACTTAGCAATAATGATGCATTAATCTGCCAATCAAGTGTGAAAGCTGGCTATGTGTATAGGCATAGTAAACACATATCATCATCATCCTCATTATCATTTATTTATATAGTGTCACTAATAGCGCAGCGCTGTACAGAGAACCCATTCACATCAGTCCCTACCCTATTGGAGCTTACAGTCTAAATTCCCTAATATAGACACACACTCACACACAGACAGAGAGGGAGAGACTAGGGTCAATTTTGATAGCAGCCAATTAACCTAACAGTATGTTTTTTGGAGTGTGGGAGGAAACCACAGCACCCGGAGGAAACCCACGCAAACACAGGGAGAACATACAAACTTCACACAGATAAGGCCATTGTTGATATAAGTACTGGCTCTGCTTACCATTGTCCAGTCTAGTACATAACTGTATTAATGCTGTGAAATATTATTACTTTGAATGCCTTAAATATGCAAGAGCGCATTTGGGTAAGTTTATGCTAATAAAAGATATATGCACTTTTCTTGCCTACCCATACTATTTAATAACCACCAAAAATTAAGCAATATGTAAGCACTGCTTCCAGTTGAAATCAGTCTGTCTGTCTGTCTGTCTATCTATCTATCTATCTATCTTTCTATCTTTCTATCTATCTATCTTTCTATCTTTCTATCTATCTATCCGTCTGTCTGACTTTAAAACTGAAAGACATCCATTAAACATAAACAATGACAGCATATTTAATGTGTAATTGATGCTAAAACACAATTCTCACTCTCCTAATATAGCTGATTTTTGACAATGAACTGCATTTTTCATGTGAAGCATTTGATGTCATAAAGATGTAAACCTCACAAAGCAATTCTGTCACTGGTCAGTTTGCTTGACAGACATCTGACTAAGGTACTAGCCAATGGAAACATGGTGACATGTAAATATGAAAGCACATTAGGACAAAATATGCAATAAGATAGAGGCAAAGGGAGATGGCTGCTGGGAATGTATTTCATTTATCCCAGAAAATCTTTAAATCTAAGTATTAATACTACGTTGATGTACTTTTGAAATTGGAGAGCTACTTTTTACTAAAAGTACATCTCCCTTATATAATTAAGTATAATGCAGACCTGCTCAAAAACTTAGTATAATTAAAGAAGTCTTATGCCATAAATGATGATGATGAGAGCTGCTTATGTGAATGTCTATAGTGGTTTTCTCTACCAGTGTCACTGTATTAGACAACTGTTATCAAACTTAGCAATAATGATGCATTAATCTGCCAATCAAGTGTGAAAGCTGGCTATGTGTATAGGCATAGTAAACACATATCATCATCATCCTCATTATCATTTATTTATATAGTGTCACTAATAGCGCAGCGCTGTACAGAGAACCCATTCACATCAGTCCCTACCCTATTGGAGCTTACAGTCTAAATTCCCTAATATAGACACACACTCACACACAGACAGAGAGGGAGAGACTAGGGTCAATTTTGATAGCAGCCAATTAACCTAACAGTATGTTTTTTGGAGTGTGGGAGGAAACCACAGCACCCGGAGGAAACCCACGCAAACACAGGGAGAACATACAAACTTCACACAGATAAGGCCATTGTTGATATAAGTACTGGCTCTGCTTACCATTGTCCAGTCTAGTACATAACTGTATTAATGCTGTGAAATATTATTACTTTGAATGCCTTAAATATGCAAGAGCGCATTTGGGTAAGTTTATGCTAATAAAAGATATATGCACTTTTCTTGCCTACCCATACTATTTAATAACCACCAAAAATTAAGCAATATGTAAGCACTGCTTCCAGTTGAAATCAGTCTGTCTGTCTGTCTATCTATCTATCTTTCTATCTTTCTATCTATCTATCTTTCTATCTATCTATCCGTCTGTCTATCTTTAAAACTGAAAGACATCCATTAAACATACACAATGACAGCATATTTAGTGTGTAATTGATGCTAAAACACAATTCTCACTCTCCTAATATAGCTGATTTTTGACAATGAACTGCATTTTTCATGTGAAGCATTTGATGTCATAAAGATGTAAACCTCACAAAGCAATTCTGTCACTGGTCAGTTTGCTTGACAGACATCTGACTTTAAGGTACTAGCCAATGGAAACATGGTGACATGTAAATATGAAAGCACATTAGGACAAAATATGCAATAAGATAGAGGCAAAGGGAGATGGCTGCTGGGAATGTATTTCATTTATCCCAGAAAATCTTTAAATCTAAGTATTAATACTACGTTGATGTACTTTTGAAATTGGAGAGCTACTTTTTACTAAAAGTACATCTCCCTTATATAATTAAGTATAATGCAGACCTGCTCAAAAACTTAGTATAATTAAAGAAGTCTTATGCAATAAATGATGATGATGAGAGCTGCTTATGTGAATGTCTATAGTGGTTTTCTCTACCAGTGTCATTGTATTAGACAACTGTTATCAAACTTAGCAATAATGATGCATTAATCTGCCAATCAAGTGTGAAAGCTGGCTATGTGTATAGGCATAGTAAACACATATCATCATCATCCTCATTATCATTTATTTATATAGTGTCACTAATAGCGCAGCGCTGTACAGAGAACCCATTCACATCAGTCCCTACCCTATTGGAGCTTACAGTCTAAATTCCCTAATATAGACACACACTCACACACAGACAGAGAGGGAGAGACTAGGGTCAATTTTGATAGCAGCCAATTAACCTAACAGTATGTTTTTTGGAGTGTGGGAGGAAACCACAGCACCCGGAGGAAACCCACGCAAACACAGGGAGAACATACAAACTTCACACAGATAAGGCCATTGTTGATATAAGTACTGGCTCTGCTTACCATTGTCCAGTCTAGTACATAACTGTATTAATGCTGTGAAATATTATTACTTTGAATGCCTTAAATATGCAAGAGCGCATTTGGGTAAGTTTATGCTAATAAAAGATATATGCACTTTTCTTGCCTACCCATACTATTTAATAACCACCAAAAATTAAGCAATATGTAAGCACTGCTTCCAGTTGAAATCAGTCTGTCTGTCTGTCTATCTATCTATCTTTCTATCTATCTATCTATCTTTCTATCTTTCTATCCGTCTGTCTATCTTTAAAACTGAAAGACATCCATTAAACATACACAATGACAGCATATTTAGTGTGTAATTGATGCTAAAGCACAATTCTCACTCTCCTAATATAGCTGATTTTTGACAATGAACTGCATTTTTCATGTGAAGCATTTGATGTCATAAAGATGTAAACCTCACAAAGCAATTCTGTCACTGGTCAGTTTGCTTGACAGACATCTGACTTTAAGGTACTAGCCAATGGAAACATGGTGACATGTAAATATGAAAGCACATTAGGACAAAATATGCAATAAGATAGAGGCAAAGGGAGATGGCTGCTGGGAATGTATTTCATTTATCCCAGAAAATCTTTAAATCTAAGTATTAATACTACGTTGATGTACTTTTGAAATTGGAGAGCTACTTTTTACTAAAAGTACATCTCCCTTATATAATTAAGTATAATGCAGACCTGCTCAAAAACTTAGTATAATTAAAGAAGTCTTATGCAATAAATGATGATGATGAGAGCTGCTTATGTGAATGTCTATAGTGGTTTTCTCTACCAGTGTCATTGTATTAGACAACTGTTATCAAACTTAGCAATAATGATGCATTAATCTGCCAATCAAGTGTGAAAGCTGGCTATGTGTATAGGCATAGTAAACACATATCATCATCATCCTCATTATCATTTATTTATATAGTGTCACTAATAGCGCAGCGCTGTACAGAGAACCCATTCACATCAGTCCCTACCCTATTGGAGCTTACAGTCTAAATTCCCTAATATAGACACACACTCACACACAGACAGAGAGGGAGAGACTAGGGTCAATTTTGATAGCAGCCAATTAACCTAACAGTATGTTTTTTGGAGTGTGGGAGGAAACCACAGCACCCGGAGGAAACCCACGCAAAGACAGGGAGAACATACAAACTTCACACAGATAAGGCCATTGTTGATATAAGTACTGGCTCTGCTTACCATTGTCCAGTCTAGTACATAACTGTATTAATGCTGTGAAATATTATTACTTTGAATGCCTTAAATATGCAAGAGCGCATTTGGGTAAGTTTATGCTAATAAAAGATATATGCACTTTTCTTGCCTACCCATACTATTTAATAACCACCAAAAATTAAGCAATATGTAAGCACTGCTTCCAGTTGAAATCAGTCTGTCTGTCTGTCTATCTATCTATCTTTCTATCTATCTATCTATCTTTCTATCTTTCTATCTATCTATCTTTCTATCTTTCTATCTTTCTATCTATCTATCCGTCTGTCTATCTTTAAAACTGAAAGACATCCATTAAACATACACAATGACAGCATATTTAGTGTGTAATTGATGCTAAAACACAATTCTCACTCTCCTAATATAGCTGATTTTTGACAATGAACTGCATTTTTCATGTGAAGCATTTGATGTCATAAAGATGTAAACCTCACAAAGCAATTCTGTCACTGGTCAGTTTGCTTGACAGACATCTGACTTTAAGGTACTAGCCAATGGAAACATGGTGACATGTAAATATGAAAGCACATTAGGACAAAATATGCAATAAGATAGAGGCAAAGGGAGATGGCTGCTGGGAATGTATTTCATTTATCCCAGAAAATCTTTAAATCTAAGTATTAATACTACGTTGATGTACTTTTGAAATTGGAGAGCTACTTTTTACTAAAAGTACATCTCCCTTATATAATTAAGTATAATGCAGACCTGCTCAAAAACTTAGTATAATTAAAGAAGTCTTATGCAATAAATGATGATGATGAGAGCTGCTTATGTGAATGTCTATAGTGGTTTTCTCTACCAGTGTCATTGTATTAGACAACTGTTATCAAACTTAGCAATAATGATGCATTAATCTGCCAATCAAGTGTGAAAGCTGGCTATGTGTATAGGCATAGTAAACACATATCATCATCATCCTCATTATCATTTATTTATATAGTGTCACTAATAGCGCAGCGCTGTACAGAGAACCCATTCACATCAGTCCCTACCCTATTGGAGCTTACAGTCTAAATTCCCTAATATAGACACACACTCACACATAGACAGAGAGGGAGAGACTAGGGTCAATTTTGATAGCAGCCAATTAACCTAACAGTATGTTTTTTGGAGTGTGGGAGGAAACCACAGCACCCGGAGGAAACCCACGCAAACACAGGGAGAACATACAAACTTCACACAGATAAGGCCATTGTTGATATAAGTACTGGCTCTGCTTACCATTGTCCAGTCTAGTACATAACTGTATTAATGCTGTGAAATATTATTACTTTGAATGCCTTAAATATGCAAGAGCGCATTTGGGTAAGTTTATGCTAATAAAAGATATATGCACTTTTCTTGCCTACCCATACTATTTAATAACCACCAAAAATTAAGCAATATGTAAGCACTGCTTCCAGTTGAAATCAGTCTGTCTGTCTATCTATCTATCTTTCTATCTATCTATCTTTCTATCTTTCTTTCTATCTATCCGTCTGTCTATCTTTAAAACTGAAAGACATCCATTAAACATACACAATGACAGCATATTTAGTGTGTAATTGATGCTAAAACACAATTCTCACTCTCCTAATATAGCTGATTTTTGACAATGAACTGCATTTTTCATGTGAAGCATTTGATGTCATAAAGATGTAAACCTCACAAAGCAATTCTGTCACTGGTCAGTTTGCTTGACAGACATCTGACTTTAAGGTACTAGCCAATGGAAACATGGTGACATGTAAATATGAAAGCACATTAGGACAAAATATGCAATAAGATAGAGGCAAAGGGAGATGGCTGCTGGGAATGTATTTCATTTATCCCAGAAAATCTTTAAATCTAAGTATTAATACTACGTTGATGTACTTTTGAAATTGGAGAGCTACTTTTTACTAAAAGTACATCTCCCTTATATAATTAAGTATAATGCAGACCTGCTCAAAAACTTAGTATAATTAAAGAAGTCTTATGCCATAAATGATGATGAGAGCTGCTTATGTGAATGTCTATAGTGGTTTTCTCTACCAGTGTCACTGTATTAGACAACTGTTATCAAACTTAGCAATAATGATGCATTAATCTGCCAATCAAGTGTGAAAGCTGGCTATGTGTATAGGCATAGTAAACACATATCATCATGTGAAAGTATTTTCCTTTTCTCCTTTTTGGGTTACAATCTCCTTAATATACTGGCAAATATATGTATGACCATTTAATACCGTTAACAACTCCTCGCAAAAGGTATTTCTGAATTAACCCATGAAATATCATTTTTATATTTCTTTATATCGACAAGTTTCAAGAATAATCACGACAAGATATAGGATTTGTTTAAAGTGTGTTGTATTATATTATAGAACAATAAACAGCGTAACAATATTGTACACACAATATAGCTTTAGTGCAATATATATCATACTTATTGCCTGTAATATAGATATATATGTAATTGTGTGTATTTTGACTAACTATTGTCTAAAGGTGTGTGTGTGTGTGCATTGTGTAGTGAAGGGGGAGGGGAGAATCCATACAGACCACAAACATACCTCACTTAAAGTCTAGCGGCCATTTTCAAGCACATGGTTTCAACCAGTTCAAACTACTACACTTTCTATGCATAAACCAACATAACCTGCACTTTCTATGCATATCTAACAATCTGATCACTTAACCACAATCTGATCACTTCCTAATCCATCACTTTCTATGCAATGTAGTCACCATCCAAAATGGCTGACTTGCCATGCTTGTAGGCCCACAAGGCCTACTAAACAATTACAGTTACTAAACAATGTGAACTCAGTACAGACCCATTACTCATTACAAGCAGTATTTAGCCAATCCACCACAAATAGCTCTATAATCAGCAGTAAACGCACAATGTCCACTGGCCAATTTTAACACCTGATATTTCACACATAGCACAAACGTCTCCATTCCCAAAGCCTAACAAATCGATCCAAACACAAATGCTATCATTTATCCCAACCAGGATCCAGACTATGTATAGTACAGCACTCCACAAGTCACAGCACAGCATTAACTATGTATAAACACAAATGCTTTCATTTATCCCAACCAGGCATGCATTTATGTAACTCTGTCCATATAACTCTGTCCATATCAATCCAATCAATTCAAACTTTCATTCTCACTTAAACTTTCATATCACTTACAACAAATAATCATTCAATCTTATGTCCTCCATTCAACAACACATTATAACATGCTCACACTCACCTTTCATGTCATGCACACTCCATACTAGTCAGGGCCTAAGTAGGCCTGTTCACCTAGGAGCTACATTACCTATCAGTCCGAAATCCAGCATGGAGTGAAAGTGTCCAGGCTAATTTCTTTGTCTACTAAACACCTCTTGTGGGCGCAGTCTGGAAGCTGGCTATAGGCTTTCATTTGCTAATTACAGACAAAATGCTGAAAACCTGTTTAAGTATTTAGTTACCACCCACAATCACAGGTGGGGGGCAGAATGGCTAATTTTGTGCAAAGCTAGTGTGCTAATTCAACTGTGACTGAATCTCTGTTATATATTATAAAATTAAGCATAAATAATATATTATTTATGCACTCTTTATCACATCATCATCCTCATTATCATTTATTTATATAGTGTCACTAATAGCGCAGCGCTGTACAGAGAACCCATTCACATCAGTCCCTACCCTATTGGAGCTTACAGTCTAAATTCCCTAATATAGACACACACTCACACACAGACAGAGAGGGAGAGACTAGGGTCAATTTTGATAGCAGCCAATTAACCTAACAGTATGTTTTTTGGAGTGTGGGAGGAAACCACAGCACCCGGAGGAAACCCACGCAAACACAGGGAGAACATACAAACTTCACACAGATAAGGCCATTGTTGATATAAGTACTGGCTCTGCTTACCATTGTCCAGTCTAGTACATAACTGTATTAATGCTGTGAAATATTATTACTTTGAATGCCTTAAATATGCAAGAGCGCATTTGGGTAAGTTTATGCTAATAAAAGATATATGCACTTTTCTTGCCTACCCATACTATTTAATAACCACCAAAAATTAAGCAATATGTAAGCACTGCTTCCAGTTGAAATCAGTCTGTCTGTCTATCTATCTATCTATCTTTCTATCTATCTATCTTTCTATCTTTCTATCTATCTATCGGTCTGTCTATCTTTAAAACTGAAAGACATCCATTAAACATACACAATGACAGCATATTTAGTGTGTAATTGATGCTAAAACACAATTCTCACTCTCCTAATATAGCTGATTTTTGACAATGAACTGCATTTTTCATGTGAAGCATTTGATGTCATAAAGATGTAAACCTCACAAAGCAATTCTGTCACTGGTCAGTTTGCTTGACAGACATCTGACTAAGGTACTAGCCAATGGAAACATGGTGACATGTAAATATGAAAGCACATTAGGACAAAATATGCAATAAGATAGAGGCAAAGGGAGATGGCTGCTGGGAATGTATTTCATTTATCCCAGAAAATCTTTAAATCTAAGTATTAATACTACGTTGATGTACTTTTGAAATTGGAGAGCTACTTTTTACTAAAAGTACATCTCCCTTATATAATTAAGTATAATGCAGACCTGCTCAAAAACTTAGTATAATTAAAGAAGTCTTATGCAATAAATGATGATGATGAGAGCTGCTTATGTGAATGTCTATAGTGGTTTTCTCTACCAGTGTCATTGTATTAGACAACTGTTATCAAACTTAGCAATAATGATGCATTAATCTGCCAATCAAGTGTGAAAGCTGGCTATGTGTATAGGCATAGTAAACACATATCATCATCATCCTCATTATCATTTATTTATATAGTGTCACTAATAGCGCAGCGCTGTACAGAGAACCCATTCACATCAGTCCCTACCCTATTGGAGCTTACAGTCTAAATTCCCTAATATAGACACACACTCACACACAGACAGAGAGGGAGAGACTAGGGTCAATTTTGATAGCAGCCAATTAACCTAACAGTATGTTTTTTGGAGTGTGGGAGGAAACCACAGCACCCGGAGGAAACCCACGCAAACACAGGGAGAACATACAAACTTCACACAGATAAGGCCATTGTTGATATAAGTACTGGCTCTGCTTACCATTGTCCAGTCTAGTACATAACTGTATTAATGCTGTGAAATATTATTACTTTGAATGCCTTAAATATGCAAGAGCGCATTTGGGTAAGTTTATGCTAATAAAAGATATATGCACTTTTCTTGCCTACCCATACTATTTAATAACCACCAAAAATTAAGCAATATGTAAGCACTGCTTCCAGTTGAAATCAGTCTGTCTGTCTGTCTATCTATCTTTCTATCTATCTATCTTTCTATCTTTCTATCTTTCTATCTATCTATCCGTCTGTCTATCTTTAAAACTGAAAGACATCCATTAAACATACACAATGACAGCATATTTAGTGTGTAATTGATGCTAAAACACAATTCTCACTCTCCTAATATAGCTGATTTTTGACAATGAACTGCATTTTTCATGTGAAGCATTTGATGTCATAAAGATGTAAACCTCACAAAGCAATTCTGTCACTGGTCAGTTTGCTTGACAGACATCTGACTTTAAGGTACTAGCCAATGGAAACATGGTGACATGTAAATATGAAAGCACATTAGGACAAAATATGCAATAAGATAGAGGCAAAGGGAGATGGCTGCTGGGAATGTATTTCATTTATCCCAGAAAATCTTTAAATCTAAGTATTAATACTACGTTGATGTACTTTTGAAATTGGAGAGCTACTTTTTACTAAAAGTACATCTCCCTTATATAATTAAGTATAATGCAGACCTGCTCAAAAACTTAGTATAATTAAAGAAGGCTTATGCAATAAATGATGATGATGAGAGCTGCTTATGTGAATGTCTATAGTGGTTTTCTCTACCAGTGTCATTGTATTAGACAACTGTTATCAAACTTAGCAATAATGATGCATTAATCTGCCAATCAAGTGGGAAAGCTGGCTATGTGTATAGGCATAGTAAACACATATCATCATCATCCTCATTATCATTTATTTATATAGTGTCACTAATAGCGCAGCGCTGTACAGAGAACCCATTCACATCAGTCCCTACCCTATTGGAGCTTACAGTCTAAATTCCCTAATATAGACACACACTCACACACAGACAGAGAGGGAGAGACTAGGGTCAATTTTGATAGCAGCCAATTAACCTAACAGTATGTTTTTTGGAGTGTGGGAGGAAACCACAGCACCCGGAGGAAACCCACGCAAACACAGGGAGAACATACAAACTTCACACAGATAAGGCCATTGTTGATATAAGTACTGGCTCTGCTTACCATTGTCCAGTCTAGTACATAACTGTATTAATGCTGTGAAATATTATTACTTTGAATGCCTTAAATATGCAAGAGCGCATTTGGGTAAGTTTATGCTAATAAAAGATATATGCACTTTTCTTGCCTACCCATACTATTTAATAACCACCAAAAATTAAGCAATATGTAAGCACTGCTTCCAGTTGAAATCAGTCTGTCTGTCTGTCTATCTATCTTTCTATCTTTCTATCTATCTATCTTTCTATCTTTCTATCTATCTATCCGTCTGTCTATCTTTAAAACTGAAAGACATCCATTAAACATACACAATGACAGCATATTTAGTGTGTAATTGATGCTAAAACACAATTCTCACTCTCCTAATATAGCTGATTTTTGACAATGAACTGCATTTTTCATGTGAAGCATTTGATGTCATAAAGATGTAAACCTCACAAAGCAATTCTGTCACTGGTCAGTTTGCTTGACAGACATCTGACTTTAAGGTACTAGCCAATGGAAACATGGTGACATGTAAATATGAAAGCACATTAGGACAAAATATGCAATAAGATAGAGGCAAAGGGAGATGGCTGCTGGGAATGTATTTCATTTATCCCAGAAAATCTTTAAATCTAAGTATTAATACTACGTTGATGTACTTTTGAAATTGGAGAGCTACTTTTTACTAAAAGTACATCTCCCTTATATAATTAAGTATAATGCAGACCTGCTCAAAAACTTAGTATAATTAAAGAAGTCTTATGCCATAAATGATGATGATGAGAGCTGCTTATGTGAATGTCTATAGTGGTTTTCTCTACCAGTGTCATTGTATTAGACAACTGTTATCAAACTTAGCAATAATGATGCATTAATCTGCCAATCAAGTGTGAAAGCTGGCTATGTGTATAGGCATAGTAAACACATATCATCATCATCCTCATTATCATTTATTTATATAGTGTCACTAATAGCGCAGCGCTGTACAGAGAACCCATTCACATCAGTCCCTACCCTATTGGAGCTTACAGTCTAAATTCCCTAATATAGACACACACTCACACACAGACAGAGAGGGAGAGACTAGGGTCAATTTTGATAGCAGCCAATTAACCTAACAGTATGTTTTTTGGAGTGTGGGAGGAAACCACAGCACCCGGAGGAAACCCACGCAAACACAGGGAGAACATACAAACTTCACACAGATAAGGCCATTGTTGATATAAGTACTGGCTCTGCTTACCATTGTCCAGTCTAGTACATAACTGTATTAATGCTGTGAAATATTATTACTTTGAATGCCTTAAATATGCAAGAGCGCATTTGGGTAAGTTTATGCTAATAAAAGATATATGCACTTTTCTTGCCTACCCATACTATTTAATAACCACCAAAAATTAAGCAATATGTAAGCACTGCTTCCAGTTGAAATCAGTCTGTCTGTCTGTCTATCTATCTATCTATCTTTCTATCTATCTATCTTTCTATCTTTCTATCTATCTATCCGTCTGTCTATCTTTAAAACTGAAAGACATCCATTAAACATACACAATGACAGCATATTTAGTGTGTAATTGATGCTAAAACACAATTCTCACTCTCCTAATATAGCTGATTTTTGACAATGAACTGCATTTTTCATGTGAAGCATTTGATGTCATAAAGATGTAAACCTCACAAAGCAATTCTGTCACTGGTCAGTTTGCTTGACAGACATCTGACTTTAAGGTACTAGCCAATGGAAACATGGTGACATGTAAATATGAAAGCACATTAGGACAAAATATGCAATAAGATAGAGGCAAAGGGAGATGGCTGCTGGGAATGTATTTCATTTATCCCAGAAAATCTTTAAATCTAAGTATTAATACTACGTTGATGTACTTTTGAAATTGGAGAGCTACTTTTTACTAAAAGTACATCTCCCTTATATAATTAAGTATAATGCAGACCTGCTCAAAAACTTAGTATAATTAAAGAAGTCTTATGCAATAAATGATGATGATGAGAGCTGCTTATGTGAATGTCTATAGTGGTTTTCTCTACCAGTGTCATTGTATTAGACAACTGTTATCAAACTTAGCAATAATGATGCATTAATCTGCCAATCAAGTGTGAAAGCTGGCTATGTGTATAGGCATAGTAAACACATATCATCATCATCCTCATTATCATTTATTTATATAGTGTCACTAATAGCGCAGCGCTGTACAGAGAACCCATTCACATCAGTCCCTACCCTATTGGAGCTTACAGTCTAAATTCCCTAATATAGACACACACTCACACACAGACAGAGAGGGAGAGACTAGGGTCAATTTTGATAGCAGCCAATTAACCTAACAGTATGTTTTTTGGAGTGTGGGAGGAAACCACAGCACCCGGAGGAAACCCACGCAAACACAGGGAGAACATACAAACTTCACACAGATAAGGCCATTGTTGATATAAGTACTGGCTCTGCTTACCATTGTCCAGTCTAGTACATAACTGTATTAATGCTGTGAAATATTATTACTTTGAATGCCTTAAATATGCAAGAGCGCATTTGGGTAAGTTTATGCTAATAAAAGATATATGCACTTTTCTTGCCTACCCATACTATTTAATAACCACCAAAAATTAAGCAATATGTAAGCACTGCTTCCAGTTGAAATCAGTCTGTCTGTCTGTCTGTCTATCTATCTATCTATCTATCTTTCTATCTATCTATCTTTCTATCTTTCTATCCGTCTGTCTATCTTTAAAACTGAAAGACATCCATTAAACATACACAATGACAGCATATTTAGTGTGTAATTGATGCTAAAGCACAATTCTCACTCTCCTAATATAGCTGATTTTTGACAATGAACTGCATTTTTCATGTGAAGCATTTGATGTCATAAAGATGTAAACCTCACAAAGCAATTCTGTCACTGGTCAGTTTGCTTGACAGACATCTGACTTTAAGGTACTAGCCAATGGAAACATGGTGACATGTAAATATGAAAGCACATTAGGACAAAATATGCAATAAGATAGAGGCAAAGGGAGATGGCTGCTGGGAATGTATTTCATTTATCCCAGAAAATCTTTAAATCTAAGTATTAATACTACGTTGATGTACTTTTGAAATTGGAGAGCTACTTTTTACTAAAAGTACATCTCCCTTATATAATTAAGTATAATGCAGACCTGCTCAAAAACTTAGTATAATTAAAGAAGTCTTATGCCATAAATGATGATGATGAGAGCTGCTTATGTGAATGTCTATAGTGGTTTTCTCTACCAGTGTCACTGTATTAGACAACTGTTATCAAACTTAGCAATAATGATGCATTAATCTGCCAATCAAGTGTGAAAGCTGGCTATGTGTATAGGCATAGTAAACACATATCATCATGTGAAAGTATTTTCCTTTTCTCCTTTTTGGGTTACAATCTCCTTAATATACTGGCAAATATATGTATGACCATTTAATACCGTTAACAACTCCTCGCAAAAGGTATTTCTGAATTAACCCATGAAATATCATTTTTATATTTCTTTATATCGACAAGTTTCAAGAATAATCACGACAAGATATAGGATTTGTTTAAAGTGTGTTGTATTATATTATAGAACAATAAACAGCGTAACAATATTGTACACACAATATAGCTTTAGTGCAATATATATCATACTTATTGCCTGTAATATAGATATATATGTAATTGTGTGTATTTTGACTAACTATTGTCTAAAGGTGTGTGTGTGTGTGCATTGTGTAGTGAAGGGGGAGGGGAGAATCCATACAGACCACAAACATACCTCACTTAAAGTCTAGCGGCCATTTTCAAGCACATGGTTTCAACCAGTTCAAACTACTACACTTTCTATGCATAAACCAACATAACCTGCACTTTCTATGCATATCTAACAATCTGATCACTTAACCACAATCTGATCACTTCCTAATCCATCACTTTCTATGCAATGTAGTCACCATCCAAAATGGCTGACTTGCCATGCTTGTAGGCCCACAAGGCCTACTAAACAATTACAGTTACTAAACAATGTGAACTCAGTACAGACCCATTACTCATTACAAGCAGTATTTAGCCAATCCACCACAAATAGCTCTATAATCAGCAGTAAACGCACAATGTCCACTGGCCAATTTTAACACCTGATATTTCACACATAGCACAAACGTCTCCATTCCCAAAGCCTAACAAATTGATCCAAACACAAATGCTATCATTTATCCCAACCAGGATCCAGACTATGTATAGTACAGCACTCCACAAGTCACAGCACAGCATTAACTATGTATAAACACAAATGCTTTCATTTATCCCAACCAGGCATGCATTTATGTAACTCTGTCCATATAACTCTGTCCATATCAATCCAATCAATTCAAACTTTCATTCTCACTTAAACTTTCATATCACTTACAACAAATAATCATTCAATCTTATGTCCTCCATTCAACAACACATTATAACATGCTCACACTCACCTTTCATGTCATGCACACTCCATACTAGTCAGGGCCTAAGTAGGCCTGTTCACCTAGGAGCTACATTACCTATCAGTCCGAAATCCAGCATGGAGTGAAAGTGTCCAGGCTAATTTCTTTGTCTACTAAACACCTCTTGTGGGCGCAGTCTGGAAGCTGGCTATAGGCTTTCATTTGCTAATTACAGACAAAATGCTGAAAACCTGTTTAAGTATTTAGTTACCACCCACAATCACAGGTGGGGGGCAGATTGGCTAATTTTGTGCAAAGCTAGTGTGCTAATTCAACTGTGACTGAATCTCTGTTATATATTATAAAATTAAGCATAAATAATATATTATTTATGCACTCTTTATCATTCCCCCTGATGTCAGTTTTCTGTCATTACAGTTAGACTGACAGATATCTGTTGTCATCTCTTATCAGTGTCCCTAGTGTTCCTAGTGATTGTATGTAACATGTATGAGTGTGTGTGAACAGGTGGTCAATAAGGCTACATATTAATATATATATTTGAGTTTGGAATGAATTATGGTAAGGCAATTTTTAGCACAAATATCAAGAAAGAATGGGGGAAGACGCTAATGGATCTCCTACGTTGCCATGTCTGATGAAAAAACCTTGTCTTAGGAGAAAAAATCAACACATGTCAAGGTACTCCCCAATAAATTATCCCTCAACAATTAAATCTAAGATCCGAAGGTTGTTCCATCTTTGGTGTCTCTTCATGATGTCATCATCTTCGCCAAGTACGATGGGGGGGAAGTCTTGTGGGGTACAGTCATCTTTGACATCTGGTTTGGATCTCTTCTGTGTCCAAGTCCTGCCATTCTGTGTCCTTAACGACCATCTCAGGATCTCGTGTCATCTGTCAGGGATATCATCTGCTACAGCTGGGCACCGTCTTAATTCTCATCCATCTTGTAGGAAAGAAAATAAAAATATCAGTTGTTTTGAAATTTTTACTTTTTCCTACCCATCTGTCGTTCCTGCGTCCGGTCCACTTGTAGCATTTCGATATCCTCTGCAGCTGTCCACTTCTTGGTTCCTAATATGGGAAGAAAAACAAAAATACTCTTCTGGGAATTCTCCCTTCCGAGCATGGTAAGAATCCTATCCCGTCCCCTCTGATGACTTACGAATTTCATTCCAGGTGTTACCATCATTATGGACTTGAAAAAAACAAACATTTTTCTGTCCTTTGCGAGTATTATGGACCAAACTTCACATATTTTTGACCACTAGGTGGCGCCAGGGATCTGTAGACTGACTTATCTTATTACAATACCATAAAAATTCCTTCAAAGTTTCCATGTACCTGGGAAACTCAAATTTTTATACCTTTCTTAGCATTACCATTATCCCCCTTTTTCTCATTTCCAATGATCTATGTATCAGTTGGGAAGGAGAAACAAAGGAATCCTGTTCTTAGTAACCTGTGGAGACAGAAAGAAATGTGAGTATACATAATACATTTATGTCACATAACGTCATCTTACCTAATCATATCTCCAAGGACACACGATGTTTAGAGATTTACCCATTTAGTATATTGGTGATGGCAATGTCCCTCTAAAGAACCTCTTTAAACACTTAAAAGCATTAGACATTTTGTACATAACCATCTTTGCTGGGTAACGGATCTGTATATCCACTACTGATGTTCTCTCTCTAAGAAAGAAAACTGATTTAGGCACATTATTGCCCCTACTGGCCAGCAAAGATTAATGCAACAAAATCACTAAACCACCATTTTGTTTTATCAGTCCCCCTGATCCTGGTGAATAAAACTACTACTCACTGGGGTTTATTTTATTTAACTCGGTTTTATGGGTATTTATGAACACAAACTTTAGAAATTTGTGTCTGTCATCAACAAGCACTAATATTCATGCCCTGGGTTTCTCCTTGACTCTAGTTTACCATGTCTACATACAATTGTGTTTTTTCCTACCTAGTCCTTATGTAATGATATAACAGTTCTGATGGCATTTATCAGATGCTGTGTAACCTTACATAAGTGGAAATTTCATGTCACATTTTTGAGTGGCATATACCACTGTGCATTAGGATCCACCTTTTTATCCCTAGGCAATAAAACACATTACCATTATCCAGGGGTTTCATTAATTCTAATGCTACATGTTGCCAAACACCTCCAAAATAATGACATGTAAAATTATCAAATCTATATTTTATCCCGCCCATTTCCAGAGTACAAACTCTGATGAAGGGGCTGCAATATATATTTGTAAGTTGTAACCACTAGGTAGTGTGTCTGTTACCAATATTATTGGTTCTTTACAATATACCATTATAAATTACCTGTATATACCTGGGTTTTTAAAATGAGTAGGGTTTTAAATACCACCTCTCTATTATCCCATATGTCCTCATATACAGTTTTAAAACAAATGCATATATATCTGAGACATTGCAAGGGCTAAATCAATTTTCATTTGTTGACATAACAGCAAGGACGTCTCCTTGCATACATTCAACTATCTCCAATGACAAAACCCAAATTTTACTTATTATTCCCTATTACTTATGTTACCAGGGCAATTAAGTGTTCAATGCTCTGAGTACATATAATACCTTATTTCTCAGAATTTATAATGTAATATTTTTTTTACCATCTAAAATCAAGTCTTTTGCAGCCATGTACATACCTACCTGTGGCCTGCTTTACTAAAAAACCTTGATTTAGACATACTACATCTGTGGCATCTTGAATAATATAAATATTCATATTTTACCTGCCGCGACCTGTGATACGGTCCACGTAATTACACCTAGCTTATCAATACATAACCTGATTATAAGCTTACTACTGGTGATCACTATACGTTTTAGCAGGGTTAAACACACAGGTTAAACATACCACACTTTGCGAGTTTCCAAAGTAATTAAAAAAATAAAATCCATATGTTCCATGTTATAGACTTGTGTGTTAATAATTTGTGTGAGTATCCCCCTGTCTACTGAGTGGAAATGCTGTTCTCAATCGTATAATGATTGGTAAATTCGTTTTGCAGATCTGGTTGCACCCAGCCAAAATCGCTAATAATGGCTTTACTGGGAAACCATTGCGCATGATCCGCTCATAATTTAAGTGTCGCCGTAGCCGTACCCACTAAACAACTGACAAAGGCGTGTTTCTACAGAAGTTACATATCGGAATGCCTCTATGGATTAACTATCCATATAACATAAAAATATTGTATCAACCCAAAGTAACTATCGGCGTATAATACAATTTGCGCCTTTTTCGCTATTTTCGTCACGTCGAATAATACGCACCCGTGACATCTCCGTTGTACTTTAGAGACATCTTTCTACACAATCTTCCAAACAATCACCTCCTACCACTACAATACAGGACAGGGTGTCCCAGCTTTCACGCTTATGCGTTTCTGCTAAGAATCCGTGAGCGCTACTCCCGTAATTCTTTTGTTTGACAGGGTTCTATATTACCCAGATATCACACACCCCTTGACAAAAACCGCCAAGTATCCAAAACTACCTCTCCAAACCTATTCTGTAGACAAGGTGTAATTATTATGTGATTAAAATGATCCCTAATTATCACATAACTTGCAAATTTGGTTATGCAAAAAGTCCTAATTAAAATATAAATTTCCACAGGAGAAGTTATAACTAAATTTGATTCTGGGGATTAAAAAAGGAAGAATTTTCTCCTGAGTATCTGTCCCCCCAGTCCACAGAATCAGATTTAAACTATAAATATAACCGCTAAGTAAACACAAGTCCTTCCAACTACACTGTATTATAAGTGAAGACAAAGCAATAGCCATCTTAGTACACCTAAAAATACAGAATTGTTCAACAGATACATACAACTCCCGTTATTAAACGTCTATTTGCCAACACATTATGAAAATTAAAAATTAAAAATCATAATCTAGATTCGCTGTAATTAATTATATATCTTTCAGGACACAGATGAAACAATGTTACTTGTCAAAACCGCTTTCTAGAAAAGGCGTACGGTAATATCACACAAATATTACCACCTTCGTTCCCGCCCCTCTATCAAACAAAAAAAAAAAGTTTACAATATAACAGTAATTTCACCCCTATATCTTCACGAAAATTATAAAAAAAAACACAGTTCGGGCTGGCGCTCGCCATTGGGAAAGTATTTTCCTTTTCTCCTTTTTGGGTTACAATCTCCTTAATATACTGGCAAATATATGTATGACCATTTAATACCGTTAACAACTCCTCGCAAAAGGTATTTCTGAAT
This sequence comes from Mixophyes fleayi, assembly GCF_038048845.1. Taxonomy (NCBI): domain Eukaryota; kingdom Metazoa; phylum Chordata; class Amphibia; order Anura; family Limnodynastidae; genus Mixophyes; species Mixophyes fleayi. Next base: position 276,271 of record NW_027448135.1, on the reverse strand, counting down.
TAACCCATGAAATATCATTTTTATATTTCTTTATATCGACAAGTTTCAAGAATAATCACGACAAGATATAGGATTTGTTTAAAGTGTGTTGTATTATATTATAGAACAATAAACAGCGTAACAATATTGTACACACAATATAGCTTTAGTGCAATATATATCATACTTATTGCCTGTAATATAGATATATATGTAATTGTGTGTATTTTGACTAACTATTGTCTAAAGGTGTGTGTGTGTGTGCATTGTGTAGTGAAGGGGGAGGGGAGAATCCATACAGACCACAAACATACCTCACTTAAAGTCTAGCGGCCATTTTCAAGCACATGGTTTCAACCAGTTCAAACTACTACACTTTCTATGCATAAACCAACATAACCTGCACTTTCTATGCATATCTAACAATCTGATCACTTAACCACAATCTGATCACTTCCTAATCCATCACTTTCTATGCAATGTAGTCACCATCCAAAATGGCTGACTTGCCATGCTTGTAGGCCCACAAGGCCTACTAAACAATTACAGTTACTAAACAATGTGAACTCAGTACAGACCCATTACTCATTACAAGCAGTATTTAGCCAATCCACCACAAATAGCTCTATAATCAGCAGTAAACGCACAATGTCCACTGGCCAATTTTAACACCTGATATTTCACACATAGCACAAACGTCTCCATTCCCAAAGCCTAACAAATCGATCCAAACACAAATGCTATCATTTATCCCAACCAGGATCCAGACTATGTATAGTACAGCACTCCACAAGTCACAGCACAGCATTAACTATGTATAAACACAAATGCTTTCATTTATCCCAACCAGGCATGCATTTATGTAACTCTGTCCATATAACTCTGTCCATATCAATCCAATCAATTCAAACTTTCATTCTCACTTAAACTTTCATATCACTTACAACAAATAATCATTCAATCTTATGTCCTCCATTCAACAACACATTATAACATGCTCACACTCACCTTTCATGTCATGCACACTCCATACTAGTCAGGGCCTAAGTAGGCCTGTTCACCTAGGAGCTACATTACCTATCAGTCCGAAATCCAGCATGGAGTGAAAGTGTCCAGGCTAATTTCTTTGTCTACTAAACACCTCTTGTGGGCGCAGTCTGGAAGCTGGCTATAGGCTTTCATTTGCTAATTACAGACAAAATGCTGAAAACCTGTTTAAGTATTTAGTTACCACCCACAATCACAGGTGGGGGGCAGAATGGCTAATTTTGTGCAAAGCTAGTGTGCTAATTCAACTGTGACTGAATCTCTGTTATATATTATAAAATTAAGCATAAATAATATATTATTTATGCACTCTTTATCACATCATCATCCTCATTATCATTTATTTATATAGTGTCACTAATAGCGCAGCGCTGTACAGAGAACCCATTCACATCAGTCCCTACCCTATTGGAGCTTACAGTCTAAATTCCCTAATATAGACACACACTCACACACAGACAGAGAGGGAGAGACTAGGGTCAATTTTGATAGCAGCCAATTAACCTAACAGTATGTTTTTTGGAGTGTGGGAGGAAACCACAGCACCCGGAGGAAACCCACGCAAACACAGGGAGAACATACAAACTTCACACAGATAAGGCCATTGTTGATATAAGTACTGGCTCTGCTTACCATTGTCCAGTCTAGTACATAACTGTATTAATGCTGTGAAATATTATTACTTTGAATGCCTTAAATATGCAAGAGCGCATTTGGGTAAGTTTATGCTAATAAAAGATATATGCACTTTTCTTGCCTACCCATACTATTTAATAACCACCAAAAATTAAGCAATATGTAAGCACTGCTTCCAGTTGAAATCAGTCTGTCTGTCTATCTATCTATCTTTCTATCTATCTATCTTTCTATCTTTCTATCTATCTATCGGTCTGTCTATCTTTAAAACTGAAAGACATCCATTAAACATACACAATGACAGCATATTTAGTGTGTAATTGATGCTAAAACACAATTCTCACTCTCCTAATATAGCTGATTTTTGACAATGAACTGCATTTTTCATGTGAAGCATTTGATGTCATAAAGATGTAAACCTCACAAAGCAATTCTGTCACTGGTCAGTTTGCTTGACAGACATCTGACTTTAAGGTACTAGCCAATGGAAACATGGTGACATGTAAATATGAAAGCACATTAGGACAAAATATGCAATAAGATAGAGGCAAAGGGAGATGGCTGCTGGGAATGTATTTCATTTATCCCAGAAAATCTTTAAATCTAAGTATTAATACTACGTTGATGTACTTTTGAAATTGGAGAGCTACTTTTTACTAAAAGTACATCTCCCTTATATAATTAAGTATAATGCAGACCTGCTCAAAAACTTAGTATAATTAAAGAAGTCTTATGCCATAAATGATGATGATGAGAGCTGCTTATGTGAATGTCTATAGTGGTTTTCTCTACCAGTGTCACTGTATTAGACAACTGTTATCAAACTTAGCAATAATGATGCATTAATCTGCCAATCAAGTGTGAAAGCTGGCTATGTGTATAGGCATAGTAAACACATATCATCATCATCCTCATTATCATTTATTTATATAGTGTCACTAATAGCGCAGCGCTGTACAGAGAACCCATTCACATCAGTCCCTACCCTATTGGAGCTTACAGTCTAAATTCCCTAATATAGACACACACTCACACACAGACAGAGAGGGAGAGACTAGGGTCAATTTTGATAGCAGCCAATTAACCTAACAGTATGTTTTTTGGAGTGTGGGAGGAAACCCACGCAAACACAGGGAGAACATACAAACTTCACACAGATAAGGCCATTGTTGATATAAGTACTGGCTCTGCTTACCATTGTCCAGTCTAGTACATAACTGTATTAATGCTGTGAAATATTATTACTTTGAATGCCTTAAATATGCAAGAGCGCATTTGGGTAAGTTTATGCTAATAAAAGATATATGCACTTTTCTTGCCTACCCATACTATTTAATAACCACCAAAAATTAAGCAATATGTAAGCACTGCTTCCAGTTGAAATCAGTCTGTCTGTCTGTCTGTCTGTCTGTCTATCTATCTATCTATCTATCTATCCGTCTGTCTATCTTTAAAACTGAAAGACATCCATTAAACATACACAATGACAGCATATTTAGTGTGTAATTGATGCTAAAACACAATTCTCACTCTCCTAATATAGCTGATTTTTGACAATGAACTGCATTTTTCATGTGAAGCATTTGATGTCATAAAGATGTAAACCTCACAAAGCAATAAAATGTTCAGTGCTAATACCTTTTATCTTTGCACTTATACCTTAATGATTAAACACTTAATACCTCTTATCTAAAATAACGACACGGACACAAGATATAAGTTTGGCAAAAAAGGGGCGTATTTATTTTTGTGGAAGAATTTTATTTTAAAACTCTGAATGGCGACGAGAGCGAAGCAGTCAGCTAACGACTAAACTTTAAACCAATCCAGCGTAAGGTGAAGCAATACCGCTGTCCCAAGACTTTACGGATCCCAAGTCTTTACGATTGGTCGGTACTAAACTTGGCGTCATCGTGACTGCCCCCTTCTGGACTCACATTGTCATATACGACCGTATATCCTCCGCCCCAGAGGCCAAGAGTCAGGTTACTGCAAAAGGGGCAGTGACGTGCGGCCAATTAAACGGTAGCACCTTCGATCAGCCGCTGACTGCATTGCTCTCCTACCCGCAGCGCCTTGACCTAAGACAAGGCCTGAATTTAGTATAACCAGCTTATGCCGGGCGGGAGGGAGGTATCTGGCATCCAGGACAAGAGAGAGCCAGCCCCCATCTCCCATGTAATTTATGCCCTCCTGTGAAACCACTCCCCCAGGAGTGATAGGCTGGCTGACACCAAATGTTTAACTCCTAATGCAGTGCTGATGAAATATAGCACAAAATTTTAATTGCCCTCAGCTTAGGGCTTCACTTAAACTAAAATGTTCAGTGCTAATACCTTTTATCTTTGCACTTATACCTTAATGATTAAACACTTAATACCTCTTATCTAAAATAACGACACGGACACAAGATATAAGTTTGGCAAAAAAGGGGCGTATTTATTTTTGTGGAAGAATTTTATTTTAAAACTCTGAATGGCGACGAGAGCGAAGCAGTCAGCTAACGACTAAACTTTAAACCAATCCAGCGTAAGGTGAAGCAATACCGCTGTCCCAAGACTTTACGGATCCCAAGTCTTTACGATTGGTCGGTACTAAACTTGGCGTCATCGTGACTGCCCCCTTCTGGACTCACATTGTCATATACGACCGTATATCCTCCGCCCCAGAGGCCAAGAGTCAGGTTACTGCAAAAGGGGCAGTGACGTGCGGCCAATTAAACGGTAGCACCTTCGATCAGCCGCTGACTGCATTGCTCTCCTACCCACAGCCAGGACCCTTTAACGGGAACCTGGCCCGCCACACAGAGAAAGAACTAAGGGACCTAAAAACCTATAAAGATGAATAATGAACCACTCCATGCCCTCATCTGTGAGGTGCACCCCGTCTGTACGGAAAAAATGAGTGTGCCTCACCGTAATCCATGGGTGAGCAATAGCAAACCCACCTAAAGCTTCGACCACTTTACTTGCGGCCTTATTGACCTTCCGAATTATGGTCTTCATAACGGGAGGGGCGATGGGCATTCTCCAAGCAAGGCGGGGGATAATGTGGGACCAACCTATCCTAATCCCAGGCCATCTAGCATGTAACGCTCTCAAATCCTCTCTTATACCTATAATTAAATCCAAGGATTTGACATGGCCTAGATCATTACCGCCTGCATGAACCAATAGAATGTCAGGGGGGCCAAATTGATTGATTTCGTTGTCCAAAAGTGGCATGATAGCATGCCATAACAATCCCCTCCTTCCAACCCATCTGAATGTTATAGGGTTGGTAAATAGGGACCAGTCGTAGGCCATATGATGTTTCTCGGCCCAATATACATATGAGTGGCCTATGACCCATACGTTAATCTTCTGCAGACCTAAGACCAAAAAATATAATTGGTTAGGGCCATAAAATTAATTTGCTCATTCGAACCAAACATATATATCTGCTGGTGTGAATCAACCTCTGCACTCCACAGAAGGTCATGACAAGCTATCCTGAAGCTTAACACCCATTGGTCCATGAGCAACTAATTAACAAACTTTTTCTCATAACAGAGAAAACCGGAGGTATCTTAAAACCAAGCAGGTCTGGATGTAAATTTAAAGAGACCACTTTAACCTTATAACATATTAAAAAATGGAGAAACAACCAAGCGGGTTCCGGTGCAACTAACGAACCGCTTTAACATAAATTCGTATACCAAGCCGGTCTAAATGAACTATGACACGGCTTAAAACTCCATAAACTGCAGTGTATGCATACTAAATATTGAAGGTCAACTACCAAGCAGGTCAATGTGCACCATAAGACTGCTTTATCCTCCAAAGCTGCAGCACATAAATATGAGTATAAAAGGTTTATTTAAAAACACAGGTCTACATGTTACTGCCAGACCGCTTTAGCCTCCGTCCACTGACGTATGTCATACCTTTTATATCTAAAGTACAAACTATCGGGGTGTTTATCCAAGCAGGTCCAATAAACTGTGGGACCGCTTTCTCCCCTGAAGTGACATACGACAGCTAAAAACTATAACATGCAGGATAATGTTGACCAAGCAGTTCCCATGGCTGTGGATCCGCTTTACCTTACCGATCCCTGTATGTTAAGAATACATCCGCCAGCGCGATCCCATCACAATAGCCGCTTCACCAAAGACTGACCAACTTGCATGCTGTTCAAAACTTACCAAGTGTAAACGCCTAAGCGCACACTTTACGCATTGCCACCAGCTTAAAATATTATTGTGCCTACTTCCCTGACTACAATCAGCCGTACAAGCCGACATAATATATGAATACCTGTAGTAGTACAGTGAACCATGATGGGAAGGGGTAGGCAGCAATAACCAAGGTGAAGGACAAAAAACCTGCAAACCCTGGAGGCCCATAGCCAATCAGACCTTGATCCAGTGAAAACAGGGAAAAAATCCCCTCACGCCCTCGCTAAAAGCGACAAGCAGCAGAGCCCAAGGTTATCGCCATGGTGGGGCAGTATTTACCTTATGCTAGGGTTGTGGGCGTATATATGACTTATAAGCTCCTGACTTCCAGCGGCCTATTGCCTGTATAACCGAGGGCGACTCGCCTCTTTCTGCTGCGGCAGTAGCCGCCCCGATTCTAAATGAATGGGTACCATAGAGCGATGGGTCTAAACCCACATGCCCCAACGCACGTTTAAATACTGCATTAAATTGGAATTTGGAAAGGGGTGAACCATCTGCATGTATCAGCCACATCTTCCCTTCTTTTGGGCGAACTATTGAAAATTTTGAGCACCAAGCCACCGGGCATATACCCGTATCTTCCTGTGCTGCTATGTTAAACCAATGCCCTTTACTAAGTTGGTCAGTCTTTGAGCTGGCTAATTTACAACCCACGTGTGAATCAGTAATATATGTATACTTCGCCAATAGCGCATTACCAATATCTGCATTAGATCGCGCAACCAGTTCACTTATTCTAAAAGCCCCATGGAAGGCCATGCAAAATGCTGTGCTGAAAAGGAGCGATTCATACTGATTCGTTGTGACCACTGTGAGAGCACTAACCAATAACCTCAAAATAGCTACGGAAATGGGACGTCTTGCGTCCACCTCTACCGGCCGTTCCTTTGCCCAACCTCTCAATGCTTTGGAGATCATGAAGCCCTTAGTGGGGTCCGCCACACTATGCAGACGAGCCATAAAGGAAATCCCTGACAGGGTAGAGGCCATATTGGATTTTGATGCTCCTTGGAGGTACCTACTCCACATGAAATCTAACATGGGATCCTTTTGAGTTGAAGGGTGACAGCCCGGATACGAACTCAGGAACAATTGCCATTGGTGCCAGGCAGTTCTATACGATTTTCTTGTGGAAGCAGCCAACGACAATTCCGCCAGACCCATTATACCGGCTCGACCATCTGCCAAGCGGAAAGGGGACAGGGAATACCAGTTAGTCTAGCTTGGGGTGCTAAAAACCGGAAACGCCGCCATTGGCAGCGAGATAGAGAGTCAGCTATGTGATTCTCTATGCCGGGAACATGTTTGGCCCGAAATGAAATGTCGAACTCTAACGAACGTAACACCAGTCTGCGTAATAAGTTAACTGCTGGCAGAGAGGAAGCGGTCTGACGATTAATAGCTTGAACTACCCCGAGATTGTCACACCAGAACACTACGTTCCGGCCAGACAAACTCTTCGCCCATAGCTCTAGGGACAGTACTATGGGAAACAGCTCTAGCACCAACATGTTCTTAACTAGGCCATTTATATGCCATTCCGTCGGCCAAGTAGCCGCACACCATTCCCCTTGAAAAAAGGTTCCGAAGCCGTGGGCTCCGGAAGCATCCGTGTGCAGTTCTAATTCCCTACTAGATACTGGACATTCAGGCCAAATCCGCACGCCATTAAAATCTTGCAAGAAAGTTGCCCAGATCTTAAGATCTGCCCTAATATCGGATGCTAGGCGAATCCGTGCATGAGGCCTTGTCAAGCCAGCTGTGGCCAATTGTAACTTCCTGCTAAATATCCTGCCCATAGGGATTACCCTACAAGCAAAATTCAATGTACCCAGAAGTGACTGGATGCGCCGCAGAGAGCTAGCATCTGCACTCAGAACCTCCGATATGATTGTTTGCAGTTTCTCAATCTTATCCCTGGGTAAGCGACAACATCCTACCATGGTGTCTATCTCTATTCCCAGAAATGATAAGCAGGTGGCGGGACCCTCTGTTTTGTCATGGGCAATAGGAACTCCCATAACAACAAAAAGAGCTTTTGCTGCAAACAAAATTTCAGAGCAAACAAGGGATGAACCTGGGCCTACAAACAAAAAATCGTCTAAATAGTGTGCTACCCCCACGTGGCCCGTTCCTGCTTGTATACACCAATGCAGGAAGGAGCTGAAGCACTCAAAAAACGAACATGACACCGAACAGCCCATAGGAAGACAGCGATCAATATAAAAGCCGTCTTGGAATTTGAAGCCCATGAATCTAAAAGATTCTGGGTGAAGCGGGAGAAGTCTAAAAGCAGACTCGATGTCCAGCTTAGCTAGAAGTGCGCCTTTCCCATAAGATCTCACTAGGGCCAAAGCTTCCTCGAAAGACTGGTAAATTACCGAGCTATGGTGAGCATCTATGGCGTCGTTTACCGACGAACCGATGGGGTGGGACAGGTGCTGAATTAACCGGTATTTACCCTCAGCTTTCTTAGGCACTACTCCTATAGGGGATAAGATTAAGTTCGTCAACGGAGGAGACGGAAAAGGACCCTGCATCCTTCCTAAGGCCACTTCTTTATTGACCTTTTCGAGTACTACTTCTGGCAAGACAGACGCCGACTTCAAATTCCGGCCATCCCCGGACCGTACCGGCCCGGATATGGGAAGCCTAAAACCTACAGTGAAACCTTCTTTCAGAAACTTGGCTTGTGCGGCATCAGGAAAGAAACCAAGCCATCTGACCAACACATCTAACTTAATGGGCGATGGGGCCTTGCCCAGTGGGTCCTGACATGCCCCGTCCCCTTCCTGCACCTGGAGCATTCCTGGTGCATTCCCGCACTGGGTGCGGGCCTCTACAGATCGCACAGGCGTGCCTATACCTGCAGTTGTCCCCCCTGTTGCAGGTGGAATTATTGAACGCAAAACATCTGTTCTGCTTACGGCGGGGGGCTCCACGCCCCCCTCCTCCTGGAAACCTGACACTTGGACGTTGCTCCTCACTCTGAGGTCGCATTAGTTTCGACCACGTTTCAACATCCTTGCACTCAAAGGGAATACGCTTCATCCCGTTGGCTTTTTCCCTGAAACTCTCGTCATACCTACGCCATATTGTAGGCCCATCATTGACTACCATCTCCGTTATGAGGTGCAGGTAGCGCCATATGTCTACCAGCGCCTCGGGTCTGGTTTCCAAGTAACAGGCCGCGAATACGCAGAAGCCTGACAACCAGTTATGGAATGACCGGTAAGCTTCCTCACCTATTCCCCCTCTACTACACGCAGCTGTCAACTGCTTTTTGGATTGTTTCGTTAAGGTAAACATATCCACCAGGAATCCTTTGTTGATCCTGTCCCTCACACATGGTCTCACACCTGTCAGTAGCGCCGTATTGTCACACAACACCATGGGGCCCCCTAACGCTGCGCGAGGCAAGGCTACTGCGGGAGCCGCTTTCACTGGTTGAACCAAATGTTCCTTTAATAATCGCAGCAGCTTGCGCGGTCCTTGCTCATCATCTGACGAATCGTCATCAGTAGATGACATTGGAGCGCTATGTGTCAATGGGTGTAGTGTCAATAAAGAAGGGTTCTCACCAGCAATGGTAACCGGAATCCCTTGTCCCGGCTGTGGGGCGATGGCTTGAGACCCAGCGGCCGCTGTGATGATTCCTGTCGTCTCGGGTCCACTGGCCGGCATACCAGCTTGTTGTATTGAAGCTCCTCCTCCAACCGCGACGATTCCATTATCTGGCTGTGCCTGTGTTACTGGGCGAGAAGAAACGTTAGCAGCCGGCAAAACATCCATTACTGCACACCCATGCCCCACACTGCTGAGCGACATTAATGCCCTATTATCCCTAGTAGCACCACTACCAAAACCCTGGGTTTGTGGATGATCCAAAGGCCTGCTAACCGGATAGGGAGCGGGGCTATGAATGTGACCTACCGGAGGGGAAGTATCCTGCCTCCACGAAAAGTGTGCTCCGATCTGCGGCAGGCTTCTCTCCTGCGGCGGATATGGAGCAATCCATAGTCTGGCCATACTATGTTCCCCTTGTGTCTGAGGGGGAGGGTAAGGGAGGGACCAGGCTGCGTTATTACTTGCCTGAATGTTATGGACGTGAAAGGGCTGCACGTATTGGGACTGGTTATTATCGGCGTTAAAGGGGGGGTTCCCCGGCTGCGTTACGGCCCGTCCTCGATAAGGCAAAATATTGCCCACCCCCGAAGGAAACCAAGATGGACCAGTAACTTCTTGCTCGAACATAGGGAACTGTGATCCAATTATACTTGGGGCGCCCAACGACGCTGAAGGGCCTCCCGATGATAATGTGCGGCCGCTATGCCTTGACCACCCTTCTGGCATTAATGTGGGCAAACTTGCGTGTGGGAACCCTGTTTGAGCCCTCCCTCTCCCTATGTTATTACTCCCTAGACTTCCGGGAGTAGGGGGCGGCATAACTGTGTTGGGTATGACATTCTGCGGTTCAAATGAAGGGGGTGTATGTGGGAAATAATTGGAACCGTGGACCGGAACATAACTAAAATTGTGTGCTGAAACCTCCATTTGCTCGCTAACAACCCCCACCCCGATTTCGCTAGCAGTGTTCCTTGTATGTGGGGTCACATTACTTTCCCGTGAGCGATTGATTGACGGGGATAACATCCTGCCTCCCCTACCTCTCTTCGCTCCCCTTACCTGTTTACGTGCACCAGCATTGGGAGGGCTCACAGCCCGCTCTGGCGCACGTGACCTTCTGACATTACCCTTTTTATTGCCCTTTCGGCGAATGGAGGCACCAGTGGCCTCTCGAGCCTGTGCACTCAGAGTGTCTGCGGCGGCGAGAGGCTCCCCTCCCCCGCTGACAGGCTCACCCACCATTCTTTCTGCCATAACCAAAGGCTCTTGGCTAACAGGGCTCCTAATGCCCCTTGGTGAAACCCCATCCAGTAAGCCTGCTGTGGTGTGAGGGTCCCCTCCACCACTCACAGGCTCCACATTGCCCTTACTGACAGGGTTAAAACTCCCCCCTGAGCCTGCAGCGGTGAGAGGCTCCCCTCCACCGCTGACAGGCACTTCTAAACCCACTGTGCAAATGTCAAGCTGACCGGAGCTCCTAATGAGCTCTGGTGACATCATCCCTACAGAGCCTGCAGCGGTGAGCGGCTCCCCGCCACCGCCGACAGGCGCTGCCACTTCAGAGGCTTCTGCCCTCTTGTCCCCCTGGCTACCTGAGCTCCTAGCAAGCTCAGGCGCCGACATAAGCCCAGCACCTGCGGCGGTGAGAGGCTCCCCTCCACCGCTCGCAGGCACTTGTTGAAATTTTAAAATGGCCGCCGCGGCGGCTCCGGGGGGCGGGGCTACCGCCCGCACATCAGCAATACTATCTGGGCTCTCTTGGAAGCGGGCTGGGGTACCTACACTACGGCGTGGACGGGACATGGTGGCCAAATTTAAACTATACTACTGTGGGACTGGGTGCTACAGAGCTGGGCAGCGAGATGGGGTTGGGAGGGGGCGGGGGGAGAGTTGGATGAACGAGCTGTGGAAGGGGAGAACTAAAGGAGGCAGAGGAGGAAAGAAGAATTAGTTAGGGGAGAATAAAGCCCAAGTGAGGGAAAGAGGGAGAAGAGCAAGAGAGAAAAACAATGAAACAAATGACAGAACAAGTAATATATGGTACTCAGCCTGACTGCACAGCCACTGTCTCCTTATCTGGCATCCAGGACAAGAGAGAGCCAGCCCCCATCTCCCATGTAATTTATGCCCTCCTGTGAAACCACTCCCCCAGGAGTGATAGGCTGGCTGACACCAAATGTTTAACTCCTAATGCAGTGCTGATGAAATATAGCACAAAATTTTAATTGCCCTCAGCTTAGGGCTTCACTTAAACTAAGATAGAGGCAAAGGGAGATGACTGCTGGGAATGTATTTCATTTATCCCAGAAAATCTTTAAATCTAAGTATTAATACTACGTTGATGTACTTTTGAAATTGGAGAGCTACTTTTTACTAAAAGTACATCTCCCTTATATAATTAAGTATAATGCAGACCTGCTCAAAAACTTAGTATAATTAAAGAAGTCTTATGCCATAAATGATGATGATGAGAGCTGCTTATGTGAATGTCTATAGTGGTTTTCTCTACCAGTGTCATTGTATTAGACAACTGTTATCAAACTTAGCAATAATGATGCATTAATCTGCCAATCAAGTGTGAAAGCTGGCTATGTGTATAGGCATAGTAAACACATATCATCATCATCCTCATTATCATTTATTTATATAGTGTCACTAATAGCGCAGCGCTGTACAGAGAACCCATTCACATCAGTCCCTACCCTATTGGAGCTTACAGTCTAAATTCCCTAATATAGACACACACTCACACACAGACAGAGAGGGAGAGACTAGGGTCAATTTTGATAGCAGCCAATTAACCTAACAGTATGTTTTTTGGAGTGTGGGAGGAAACCACAGCACCCGGAGGAAACCCACGCAAACACAGGGAGAACATACAAACTTCACACAGATAAGGCCATTGTTGATATAAGTACTGGCTCTGCTTACCATTGTCCAGTCTAGTACATAACTGTATTAATGCTGTGAAATATTATTACTTTGAATGCCTTAAATATGCAAGAGCGCATTTGGGTAAGTTTATGCTAATAAAAGATATATGCACTTTTCTTGCCTACCCATACTATTTAATAACCACCAAAAATTAAGCAATATGTAAGCACTGCTTCCAGTTGAAATCAGTCTGTCTGTCTGTCTATCTATCTATCTATCTATCTTTCTATCTTTCTATCTTTCTATCTTTCTATCTATCTATCTATCTATCTATCTATCCGTCTGTCTATCTTTAAAACTGAAAGACATCCATTAAACATACACAATGACAGCATATTTAGTGTGTAATTGATGCTAAAACACAATTCTCACTCTCCTAATATAGCTGATTTTTGACAATGAACTGCATTTTTCATGTGAAGCATTTGATGTCATAAAGATGTAAACCTCACAAAGCAATTCTGTCACTGGTCAGTTTGCTTGACAGACATCTGACTTTAAGGTACTAGCCAATGGAAACATGGTGACATGTAAATATGAAAGCACATTAGGACAAAATATGCAATAAGATAGAGGCAAAGGGAGATGGCTGCTGGGAATGTATTTCATTTATCCCAGAAAATCTTTAAATCTAAGTATTAATACTACGTTGATGTACTTTTGAAATTGGAGAGCTACTTTTTACTAAAAGTACATCTCCCTTATATAATTAAGTATAATGCAGACCTGCTCAAAAACTTAGTATAATTAAAGAAGTCTTATGCCATAAATGATGATGATGAGAGCTGCTTATGTGAATGTCTATAGTGGTTTTCTCTACCAGTGTCATTGTATTAGACAACTGTTATCAAACTTAGCAATAATGATGCATTAATCTGCCAATCAAGTGTGAAAGCTGGCTATGTGTATAGGCATAGTAAACACATATCATCATCATCCTCATTATCATTTATTTATATAGTGTCACTAATAGCGCAGCGCTGTACAGAGAACCCATTCACATCAGTCCCTACCCTATTGGAGCTTACAGTCTAAATTCCCTAATATAGACACACACAGACAGAGAGGGAGAGACTAGGGTCAATTTTGATAGCAGCCAATTAACCTAACAGTATGTTTTTTGGAGTGTGGGAGGAAACCACAGCACCCGGAGGAAACCCACGCAAACACAGGGAGAACATACAAACTTCACACAGATAAGGCCATTGTTGATATAAGTACTGGCTCTGCTTACCATTGTCCAGTCTAGTACATAACTGTATTAATGCTGTGAAATATTATTACTTTGAATGCCTTAAATATGCAAGAGCGCATTTGGGTAAGTTTATGCTAATAAAAGATATATGCACTTTTCTTGCCTACCCATACTATTTAATAACCACCAAAAATTAAGCAATATGTAAGCACTGCTTCCAGTTGAAATCAGTCTGTCTGTCTATCTATCTATCTATCTTTCTATCTTTCTATCTATCTATCCGTCTGTCTATCTTTAAAACTGAAAGACATCCATTAAACATACACAATGACAGCATATTTAGTGTGTAATTGATGCTAAAACACAATTCTCACTCTCCTAATATAGCTGATTTTTGACAATGAACTGCATTTTTCATGTGAAGCATTTGATGTCATAAAGATGTAAACCTCACAAAGCAATTCTGTCACTGGTCAGTTTGCTTGACAGACATCTGACTTTAAGGTACTAGCCAATGGAAACATGGTGACATGTAAATATGAAAGCACATTAGGACAAAATATGCAATAAGATAGAGGCAAAGGGAGATGGCTGCTGGGAATGTATTTCATTTATCCCAGAAAATCTTTAAATCTAAGTATTAATACTACGTTGATGTACTTTTGAAATTGGAGAGCTACTTTTTACTAAAAGTACATCTCCCTTATATAATTAAGTATAATGCAGACCTGCTCAAAAACTTAGTATAATTAAAGAAGTCTTATGCAATAAATGATGATGATGAGAGCTGCTTATGTGAATGTCTATAGTGGTTTTCTCTACCAGTGTCATTGTATTAGACAACTGTTATCAAACTTAGCAATAATGATGCATTAATCTGCCAATCAAGTGTGAAAGCTGGCTATGTGTATAGGCATAGTAAACACATATCATCATCATCCTCATTATCATTTATTTATATAGTGTCACTAATAGCGCAGCGCTGTACAGAGAACCCATTCACATCAGTCCCTACCCTATTGGAGCTTACAGTCTAAATTCCCTAATATAGACACACACTCACACACAGACAGAGAGGGAGAGACTAGGGTCAATTTTGATAGCAGCCAATTAACCTAACAGTATGTTTTTTGGAGTGTGGGAGGAAACCACAGCACCCGGAGGAAACCCACGCAAACACAGGGAGAACATACAAACTTCACACAGATAAGGCCATTGTTGATATAAGTACTGGCTCTGCTTACCATTGTCCAGTCTAGTACATAACTGTATTAATGCTGTGAAATATTATTACTTTGAATGCCTTAAATATGCAAGAGCGCATTTGGGTAAGTTTATGCTAATAAAAGATATATGCACTTTTCTTGCCTACCCATACTATTTAATAACCACCAAAAATTAAGCAATATGTAAGCACTGCTTCCAGTTGAAATCAGTCTGTCTGTCTATCTATCTATCTTTCTATCTTTCTATCTTTCTATCTATCTATCTATCTATCCGTCTGTCTATCTTTAAAACTGAAAGACATCCATTAAACATACACAATGACAGCATATTTAGTGTGTAATTGATGCTAAAGCACAATTCTCACTCTCCTAATATAGCTGATTTTTGACAATGAACTGCATTTTTCATGTGAAGCATTTGATGTCATAAAGATGTAAACCTCACAAAGCAATTCTGTCACTGGTCAGTTTGCTTGACAGACATCTGACTTTAAGGTACTAGCCAATGGAAACATGGTGACATGTAAATATGAAAGCACATTAGGACAAAATATGCAATAAGATAGAGGCAAAGGGAGATGGCTGCTGGGAATGTATTTCATTTATCCCAGAAAATCTTTAAATCTAAGTATTAATACTACGTTGATGTACTTTTGAAATTGGAGAGCTACTTTTTACTAAAAGTACATCTCCCTTATATAATTAAGTATAATGCAGACCTGCTCAAAAACTTAGTATAATTAAAGAAGTCTTATGCAATAAATGATGATGATGAGAGCTGCTTATGTGAATGTCTATAGTGGTTTTCTCTACCAGTGTCATTGTATTAGACAACTGTTATCAAACTTAGCAATAATGATGCATTAATCTGCCAATCAAGTGTGAAAGCTGGCTATGTGTATAGGCATAGTAAACACATATCATCATCATCCTCATTATCATTTATTTATATAGTGTCACTAATAGCGCAGCGCTGTACAGAGAACCCATTCACATCAGTCCCTACCCTATTGGAGCTTACAGTCTAAATTCCCTAATATAGACACACACTCACACACAGACAGAGAGGGAGAGACTAGGGTCAATTTTGATAGCAGCCAATTAACCTAACAGTATGTTTTTTGGAGTGTGGGAGGAAACCACAGCACCCGGAGGAAACCCACGCAAACACAGGGAGAACATACAAACTTCACACAGATAAGGCCATTGTTGATATAAGTACTGGCTCTGCTTACCATTGTCCAGTCTAGTACATAACTGTATTAATGCTGTGAAATATTATTACTTTGAATGCCTTAAATATGCAAGAGCGCATTTGGGTAAGTTTATGCTAATAAAAGATATATGCACTTTTCTTGCCTACCCATACTATTTAATAACCACCAAAAATTAAGCAATATGTAAGCACTGCTTCCAGTTGAAATCAGTCTGTCTGTCTGTCTATCTATCTATCTTTCTATCTATCTATCTTTCTATCTTTCTATCTATCTATCTATCCGTCTGTCTATCTTTAAAACTGAAAGACATCCATTAAACATACACAATGACAGCATATTTAGTGTGTAATTGATGCTAAAGCACAATTCTCACTCTCCTAATATAGCTGATTTTTGACAATGAACTGCATTTTTCATGTGAAGCATTTGATGTCATAAAGATGTAAACCTCACAAAGCAATTCTGTCACTGGTCAGTTTGCTTGACAGACATCTGACTTTAAGGTACTAGCCAATGGAAACATGGTGACATGTAAATATGAAAGCACATTAGGACAAAATATGCAATAAGATAGAGGCAAAGGGAGATGGCTGCTGGGAATGTATTTCATTTATCCCAGAAAATCTTTAAATCTAAGTATTAATACTACGTTGATGTACTTTTGAAATTGGAGAGCTACTTTTTACTAAAAGTACATCTCCCTTATATAATTAAGTATAATGCAGACCTGCTCAAAAACTTAGTATAATTAAAGAAGTCTTATGCCATAAATGATGATGATGAGAGCTGCTTATGTGAATGTCTATAGTGGTTTTCTCTACCAGTGTCACTGTATTAGACAACTGTTATCAAACTTAGCAATAATGATGCATTAATCTGCCAATCAAGTGTGAAAGCTGGCTATGTGTATAGGCATAGTAAACACATATCATCATCATCCTCATTATCATTTATTTATATAGTGTCACTAATAGCGCAGCGCTGTACAGAGAACCCATTCACATCAGTCCCTACCCTATTGGAGCTTACAGTCTAAATTCCCTAATATAGACACACACTCACACACAGACAGAGAGGGAGAGACTAGGGTCAATTTTGATAGCAGCCAATTAACCTAACAGTATGTTTTTTGGAGTGTGGGAGGAAACCACAGCACCCGGAGGAAACCCACGCAAACACAGGGAGAACATACAAACTTCACACAGATAAGGCCATTGTTGATATAAGTACTGGCTCTGCTTACCATTGTCCAGTCTAGTACATAACTGTATTAATGCTGTGAAATATTATTACTTTGAATGCCTTAAATATGCAAGAGCGCATTTGGGTAAGTTTATGCTAATAAAAGATATATGCACTTTTCTTGCCTACCCATACTATTTAATAACCACCAAAAATTAAGCAATATGTAAGCACTGCTTCCAGTTGAAATCAGTCTGTCTGTCTGTCTATCTATCTATCTTTCTATCTATCTATCTTTCTATCTTTCTATCTTTCTATCTATCTATCTATCCGTCTGTCTATCTTTAAAACTGAAAGACATCCATTAAACATACACAATGACAGCATATTTAGTGTGTAATTGATGCTAAAGCACAATTCTCACTCTCCTAATATAGCTGATTTTTGACAATGAACTGCATTTTTCATGTGAAGCATTTGATGTCATAAAGATGTAAACCTCACAAAGCAATTCTGTCACTGGTCAGTTTGCTTGACAGACATCTGACTTTAAGGTACTAGCCAATGGAAACATGGTGACATGTAAATATGAAAGCACATTAGGACAAAATATGCAATAAGATAGAGGCAAAGGGAGATGGCTGCTGGGAATGTATTTCATTTATCCCAGAAAATCTTTAAATCTAAGTATTAATACTACGTTGATGTACTTTTGAAATTGGAGAGCTACTTTTTACTAAAAGTACATCTCCCTTATATAATTAAGTATAATGCAGACCTGCTCAAAAACTTAGTATAATTAAAGAAGTCTTATGCCATAAATGATGATGATGAGAGCTGCTTATGTGAATGTCTATAGTGGTTTTCTCTACCAGTGTCACTGTATTAGACAACTGTTATCAAACTTAGCAATAATGATGCATTAATCTGCCAATCAAGTGTGAAAGCTGGCTATGTGTATAGGCATAGTAAACACATATCATCATCATCCTCATTATCATTTATTTATATAGTGTCACTAATAGCGCAGCGCTGTACAGAGAACCCATTCACATCAGTCCCTACCCTATTGGAGCTTACAGTCTAAATTCCCTAATATAGACACACACTCACACACAGACAGAGAGGGAGAGACTAGGGTCAATTTTGATAGCAGCCAATTAACCTAACAGTATGTTTTTTGGAGTGTGGGAGGAAACCACAGCACCCGGAGGAAACCCACGCAAACACAGGGAGAACATACAAACTTCACACAGATAAGGCCATTGTTGATATAAGTACTGGCTCTGCTTACCATTGTCCAGTCTAGTACATAACTGTATTAATGCTGTGAAATATTATTACTTTGAATGCCTTAAATATGCAAGAGCGCATTTGGGTAAGTTTATGCTAATAAAAGATATATGCACTTTTCTTGCCTACCCATACTATTTAATAACCACCAAAAATTAAGCAATATGTAAGCACTGCTTCCAGTTGAAATCAGTCTGTCTGTCTATCTATCTATCTTTCTATCTATCTATCGGTCTGTCTATCTTTAAAACTGAAAGACATCCATTAAACATACACAATGACAGCATATTTAGTGTGTAATTGATGCTAAAACACAATTCTCACTCTCCTAATATAGCTGATTTTTGACAATGAACTGCATTTTTCATGTGAAGCATTTGATGTCATAAAGATGTAAACCTCACAAAGCAATTCTGTCACTGGTCAGTTTGCTTGACAGACATCTGACTTTAAGGTACTAGCCAATGGAAACATGGTGACATGTAAATATGAAAGCACATTAGGACAAAATATGCAATAAGATAGAGGCAAAGGGAGATGGCTGCTGGGAATGTATTTCATTTATCCCAGAAAATCTTTAAATCTAAGTATTAATACTACGTTGATGTACTTTTGAAATTGGAGAGCTACTTTTTACTAAAAGTACATCTCCCTTATATAATTAAGTATAATGCAGACCTGCTCAAAAACTTAGTATAATTAAAGAAGTCTTATGCAATAAATGATGATGATGAGAGCTGCTTATGTGAATGTCTATAGTGGTTTTCTCTACCAGTGTCATTGTATTAGACAACTGTTATCAAACTTAGCAATAATGATGCATTAATCTGCCAATCAAGTGTGAAAGCTGGCTATGTGTATAGGCATAGTAAACACATATCATCATCATCCTCATTATCATTTATTTATATAGTGTCACTAATAGCGCAGCGCTGTACAGAGAACCCATTCACATCAGTCCCTACCCTATTGGAGCTTACAGTCTAAATTCCCTAATATAGACACACACTCACACACAGACAGAGAGGGAGAGACTAGGGTCAATTTTGATAGCAGCCAATTAACCTAACAGTATGTTTTTTGGAGTGTGGGAGGAAACCACAGCACCCGGAGGAAACCCACGCAAACACAGGGAGAACATACAAACTTCACACAGATAAGGCCATTGTTGATATAAGTACTGGCTCTGCTTACCATTGTCCAGTCTAGTACATAACTGTATTAATGCTGTGAAATATTATTACTTTGAATGCCTTAAATATGCAAGAGCGCATTTGGGTAAGTTTATGCTAATAAAAGATATATGCACTTTTCTTGCCTACCCATACTATTTAATAACCACCAAAAATTAAGCAATATGTAAGCACTGCTTCCAGTTGAAATCAGTCTGTCTGTCTGTCTATCTATCTATCTTTCTATCTATCTATCTTTCTATCTTTCTATCTTTCTATCTATCTATCTATCCGTCTGTCTATCTTTAAAACTGAAAGACATCCATTAAACATACACAATGACAGCATATTTAGTGTGTAATTGATGCTAAAGCACAATTCTCACTCTCCTAATATAGCTGATTTTTGACAATGAACTGCATTTTTCATGTGAAGCATTTGATGTCATAAAGATGTAAACCTCACAAAGCAATTCTGTCACTGGTCAGTTTGCTTGACAGACATCTGACTTTAAGGTACTAGCCAATGGAAACATGGTGACATGTAAATATGAAAGCACATTAGGACAAAATATGCAATAAGATAGAGGCAAAGGGAGATGGCTGCTGGGAATGTATTTCATTTATCCCAGAAAATCTTTAAATCTAAGTATTAATACTACGTTGATGTACTTTTGAAATTGGAGAGCTACTTTTTACTAAAAGTACATCTCCCTTATATAATTAAGTATAATGCAGACCTGCTCAAAAACTTAGTATAATTAAAGAAGTCTTATGCCATAAATGATGATGATGAGAGCTGCTTATGTGAATGTCTATAGTGGTTTTCTCTACCAGTGTCACTGTATTAGACAACTGTTATCAAACTTAGCAATAATGATGCATTAATCTGCCAATCAAGTGTGAAAGCTGGCTATGTGTATAGGCATAGTAAACACATATCATCATCATCCTCATTATCATTTATTTATATAGTGTCACTAATAGCGCAGCGCTGTACAGAGAACCCATTCACATCAGTCCCTACCCTATTGGAGCTTACAGTCTAAATTCCCTAATATAGACACACACTCACACACAGACAGAGAGGGAGAGACTAGGGTCAATTTTGATAGCAGCCAATTAACCTAACAGTATGTTTTTTGGAGTGTGGGAGGAAACCACAGCACCCGGAGGAAACCCACGCAAACACAGGGAGAACATACAAACTTCACACAGATAAGGCCATTGTTGATATAAGTACTGGCTCTGCTTACCATTGTCCAGTCTAGTACATAACTGTATTAATGCTGTGAAATATTATTACTTTGAATGCCTTAAATATGCAAGAGCGCATTTGGGTAAGTTTATGCTAATAAAAGATATATGCACTTTTCTTGCCTACCCATACTATTTAATAACCACCAAAAATTAAGCAATATGTAAGCACTGCTTCCAGTTGAAATCAGTCTGTCTGTCTATCTATCTATCTTTCTATCTATCTATCGGTCTGTCTATCTTTAAAACTGAAAGACATCCATTAAACATACACAATGACAGCATATTTAGTGTGTAATTGATGCTAAAACACAATTCTCACTCTCCTAATATAGCTGATTTTTGACAATGAACTGCATTTTTCATGTGAAGCATTTGATGTCATAAAGATGTAAACCTCACAAAGCAATTCTGTCACTGGTCAGTTTGCTTGACAGACATCTGACTTTAAGGTACTAGCCAATGGAAACATGGTGACATGTAAATATGAAAGCACATTAGGACAAAATATGCAATAAGATAGAGGCAAAGGGAGATGGCTGCTGGGAATGTATTTCATTTATCCCAGAAAATCTTTAAATCTAAGTATTAATACTACGTTGATGTACTTTTGAAATTGGAGAGCTACTTTTTACTAAAAGTACATCTCCCTTATATAATTAAGTATAATGCAGACCTGCTCAAAAACTTAGTATAATTAAAGAAGTCTTATGCAATAAATGATGATGATGAGAGCTGCTTATGTGAATGTCTATAGTGGTTTTCTCTACCAGTGTCATTGTATTAGACAACTGTTATCAAACTTAGCAATAATGATGCATTAATCTGCCAATCAAGTGTGAAAGCTGGCTATGTGTATAGGCATAGTAAACACATATCATCATCATCCTCATTATCATTTATTTATATAGTGTCACTAATAGCGCAGCGCTGTACAGAGAACCCATTCACATCAGTCCCTACCCTATTGGAGCTTACAGTCTAAATTCCCTAATATAGACACACACTCACACACAGACAGAGAGGGAGAGACTAGGGTCAATTTTGATAGCAGCCAATTAACCTAACAGTATGTTTTTTGGAGTGTGGGAGGAAACCCACGCAAACACAGGGAGAACATACAAACTTCACACAGATAAGGCCATTGTTGATATAAGTACTGGCTCTGCTTACCATTGTCCAGTCTAGTACATAACTGTATTAATGCTGTGAAATATTATTACTTTGAATGCCTTAAATATGCAAGAGCGCATTTGGGTAAGTTTATGCTAATAAAAGATATATGCACTTTTCTTGCCTACCCATACTATTTAATAACCACCAAAAATTAAGCAATATGTAAGCACTGCTTCCAGTTGAAATCAGTCTGTCTGTCTGTCTATCTATCTATCTATCTTTCTATCTATCTATCTTTCTATCTTTCTATCTATCTATCTATCCGTCTGTCTATCTTTAAAACTGAAAGACATCCATTAAACATACACAATGACAGCATATTTAGTGTGTAATTGATGCTAAAACACAATTCTCACTCTCCTAATATAGCTGATTTTTGACAATGAACTGCATTTTTCATGTGAAGCATTTGATGTCATAAAGATGTAAACCTCACAAAGCAATTCTGTCACTGGTCAGTTTGCTTGACAGACATCTGACTTTAAGGTACTAGCCAATGGAAACATGGTGACATGTAAATATGAAAGCACATTAGGACAAAATATGCAATAAGATAGAGGCAAAGGGAGATGGCTGCTGGGAATGTATTTCATTTATCCCAGAAAATCTTTAAATCTAAGTATTAATACTACGTTGATGTACTTTTGAAATTGGAGAGCTACTTTTTACTAAAAGTACATCTCCCTTATATAATTAAGTATAATGCAGACCTGCTCAAAAACTTAGTATAATTAAAGAAGTCTTATGCAATAAATGATGATGATGAGAGCTGCTTATGTGAATGTCTATAGTGGTTTTCTCTACCAGTGTCATTGTATTAGACAACTGTTATCAAACTTAGCAATAATGATGCATTAATCTGCCAATCAAGTGTGAAAGCTGGCTATGTGTATAGGCATAGTAAACACATATCATCATCATCCTCATTATCATTTATTTATATAGTGTCACTAATAGCGCAGCGCTGTACAGAGAACCCATTCACATCAGTCCCTACCCTATTGGAGCTTACAGTCTAAATTCCCTAATATAGACACACACTCACACACAGACAGAGAGGGAGAGACTAGGGTCAATTTTGATAGCAGCCAATTAACCTAACAGTATGTTTTTTGGAGTGTGGGAGGAAACCACAGCACCCGGAGGAAACCCACGCAAACACAGGGAGAACATACAAACTTCACACAGATAAGGCCATTGTTGATATAAGTACTGGCTCTGCTTACCATTGTCCAGTCTAGTACATAACTGTATTAATGCTGTGAAATATTATTACTTTGAATGCCTTAAATATGCAAGAGCGCATTTGGGTAAGTTTATGCTAATAAAAGATATATGCACTTTTCTTGCCTACCCATACTATTTAATAACCACCAAAAATTAAGCAATATGTAAGCACTGCTTCCAGTTGAAATCAGTCTGTCTGTCTGTCTATCTATCTATCTATCTTTCTTTCTATCTTTCTATCTATCTATCCGTCTGTCTATCTTTAAAACTGAAAGACATCCATTAAACATACACAATGACAGCATATTTAGTGTGTAATTGATGCTAAAACACAATTCTCACTCTCCTAATATAGCTGATTTTTGACAATGAACTGCATTTTTCATGTGAAGCATTTGATGTCATAAAGATGTAAACCTCACAAAGCAATTCTGTCACTGGTCAGTTTGCTTGACAGACATCTGACTTTAAGGTACTAGCCAATGGAAACATGGTGACATGTAAATATGAAAGCACATTAGGACAAAATATGCAATAAGATAGAGGCAAAGGGAGATGGCTGCTGGGAATGTATTTCATTTATCCCAGAAAATCTTTAAATCTAAGTATTAATACTACGTTGATGTACTTTTGAAATTGGAGAGCTACTTTTTACTAAAAGTACATCTCCCTTATATAATTAAGTATAATGCAGACCTGCTCAAAAACTTAGTATAATTAAAGAAGTCTTATGCCATAAATGATGATGATGAGAGCTGCTTATGTGAATGTCTATAGTGGTTTTCTCTACCAGTGTCACTGTATTAGACAACTGTTATCAAACTTAGCAATAATGATGCATTAATCTGCCAATCAAGTGTGAAAGCTGGCTATGTGTATAGGCATAGTAAACACATATCATCATCATCCTCATTATCATTTATTTATATAGTGTCACTAATAGCGCAGCGCTGTACAGAGAACCCATTCACATCAGTCCCTACCCTATTGGAGCTTACAGTCTAAATTCCCTAATATAGACACACACTCACACACAGACAGAGAGGGAGAGACTAGGGTCAATTTTGATAGCAGCCAATTAACCTAACAGTATGTTTTTTGGAGTGTGGGAGGAAACCCACGCAAACACAGGGAGAACATACAAACTTCACACAGATAAGGCCATTGTTGATATAAGTACTGGCTCTGCTTACCATTGTCCAGTCTAGTACATAACTGTATTAATGCTGTGAAATATTATTACTTTGAATGCCTTAAATATGCAAGAGCGCATTTGGGTAAGTTTATGCTAATAAAAGATATATGCACTTTTCTTGCCTACCCATACTATTTAATAACCACCAAAAATTAAGCAATATGTAAGCACTGCTTCCAGTTGAAATCAGTCTGTCTGTCTGTCTATCTATCTATCTTTCTATCTTTCTATCTTTCTATCTTTCTATCTATCTATCCGTCTGTCTATCTTTAAAACTGAAAGACATCCATTAAACATACACAATGACAGCATATTTAGTGTGTAATTGATGCTAAAACACAATTCTCACTCTCCTAATATAGCTGATTTTTGACAATGAACTGCATTTTTCATGTGAAGCATTTGATGTCATAAAGATGTAAACCTCACAAAGCAATTCTGTCACTGGTCAGTTTGCTTGACAGACATCTGACTTTAAGGTACTAGCCAATGGAAACATGGTGACATGTAAATATGAAAGCACATTAGGACAAAATATGCAATAAGATAGAGGCAAAGGGAGATGGCTGCTGGGAATGTATTTCATTTATCCCAGAAAATCTTTAAATCTAAGTATTAATACTACGTTGATGTACTTTTGAAATTGGAGAGCTACTTTTTACTAAAAGTACATCTCCCTTATATAATTAAGTATAATGCAGACCTGCTCAAAAACTTAGTATAATTAAAGAAGTCTTATGCAATAAATGATGATGATGAGAGCTGCTTATGTGAATGTCTATAGTGGTTTTCTCTACCAGTGTCATTGTATTAGACAACTGTTATCAAACTTAGCAATAATGATGCATTAATCTGCCAATCAAGTGTGAAAGCTGGCTATGTGTATAGGCATAGTAAACACATATCATCATCATCCTCATTATCATTTATTTATATAGTGTCACTAATAGCGCAGCGCTGTACAGAGAACCCATTCACATCAGTCCCTACCCTATTGGAGCTTACAGTCTAAATTCCCTAATATAGACACACACTCACACACAGACAGAGAGGGAGAGACTAGGGTCAATTTTGATAGCAGCCAATTAACCTAACAGTATGTTTTTTGGAGTGTGGGAGGAAACCACAGCACCCGGAGGAAACCCACGCAAACACAGGGAGAACATACAAACTTCACACAGATAAGGCCATTGTTGATATAAGTACTGGCTCTGCTTACCATTGTCCAGTCTAGTACATAACTGTATTAATGCTGTGAAATATTATTACTTTGAATGCCTTAAATATGCAAGAGCGCATTTGGGTAAGTTTATGCTAATAAAAGATATATGCACTTTTCTTGCCTACCCATACTATTTAATAACCACCAAAAATTAAGCAATATGTAAGCACTGCTTCCAGTTGAAATCAGTCTGTCTGTCTATCTATCTATCTTTCTATCTATCTATCGGTCTGTCTATCTTTAAAACTGAAAGACATCCATTAAACATACACAATGACAGCATATTTAGTGTGTAATTGATGCTAAAACACAATTCTCACTCTCCTAATATAGCTGATTTTTGACAATGAACTGCATTTTTCATGTGAAGCATTTGATGTCATAAAGATGTAAACCTCACAAAGCAATTCTGTCACTGGTCAGTTTGCTTGACAGACATCTGACTTTAAGGTACTAGCCAATGGAAACATGGTGACATGTAAATATGAAAGCACATTAGGACAAAATATGCAATAAGATAGAGGCAAAGGGAGATGGCTGCTGGGAATGTATTTCATTTATCCCAGAAAATCTTTAAATCTAAGTATTAATACTACGTTGATGTACTTTTGAAATTGGAGAGCTACTTTTTACTAAAAGTACATCTCCCTTATATAATTAAGTATAATGCAGACCTGCTCAAAAACTTAGTATAATTAAAGAAGGCTTATGCAATAAATGATGATGATGAGAGCTGCTTATGTGAATGTCTATAGTGGTTTTCTCTACCAGTGTCATTGTATTAGACAACTGTTATCAAACTTAGCAATAATGATGCATTAATCTGCCAATCAAGTGGGAAAGCTGGCTATGTGTATAGGCATAGTAAACACATATCATCATCATCCTCATTATCATTTATTTATATAGTGTCACTAATAGCGCAGCGCTGTACAGAGAACCCATTCACATCAGTCCCTACCCTATTGGAGCTTACAGTCTAAATTCCCTAATATAGACACACACTCACACACAGACAGAGAGGGAGAGACTAGGGTCAATTTTGATAGCAGCCAATTAACCTAACAGTATGTTTTTTGGAGTGTGGGAGGAAACCACAGCACCCGGAGGAAACCCACGCAAACACAGGGAGAACATACAAACTTCACACAGATAAGGCAATTGTTGATATAAGTACTGGCTCTGCTTACCATTGTCCAGTCTAGTACATAACTGTATTAATGCTGTGAAATATTATTACTTTGAATGCCTTAAATATGCAAGAGCGCATTTGGGTAAGTTTATGCTAATAAAAGATATATGCACTTTTCTTGCCTACCCATACTATTTAATAACCACCAAAAATTAAGCAATATGTAAGCACTGCTTCCAGTTGAAATCAGTCTGTCTGTCTATCTATCTATCTATCTATCTTTCTATCTATCTATCTTTCTATCTTTCTATCTATCTATCTATCGGTCTGTCTATCTTTAAAACTGAAAGACATCCATTAAACATACACAATGACAGCATATTTAGTGTGTAATTGATGCTAAAACACAATTCTCACTCTCCTAATATAGCTGATTTTTGACAATGAACTGCATTTTTCATGTGAAGCATTTGATGTCATAAAGATGTAAACCTCACAAAGCAATTCTGTCACTGGTCAGTTTGCTTGACAGACATCTGACTTTAAGGTACTAGCCAATGGAAACATGGTGACATGTAAATATGAAAGCACATTAGGACAAAATATGCAATAAGATAGAGGCAAAGGGAGATGGCTGCTGGGAATGTATTTCATTTATCCCAGAAAATCTTTAAATCTAAGTATTAATACTACGTTGATGTACTTTTGAAATTGGAGAGCTACTTTTTACTAAAAGTACATCTCCCTTATATAATTAAGTATAATGCAGACCTGCTCAAAAACTTAGTATAATTAAAGAAGTCTTATGCCATAAATGATGATGATGAGAGCTGCTTATGTGAATGTCTATAGTGGTTTTCTCTACCAGTGTCACTGTATTAGACAACTGTTATCAAACTTAGCAATAATGATGCATTAATCTGCCAATCAAGTGTGAAAGCTGGCTATGTGTATAGGCATAGTAAACACATATCATCATCATCCTCATTATCATTTATTTATATAGTGTCACTAATAGCGCAGCGCTGTACAGAGAACCCATTCACATCAGTCCCTACCCTATTGGAGCTTACAGTCTAAATTCCCTAATATAGACACACACTCACACACAGACAGAGAGGGAGAGACTAGGGTCAATTTTGATAGCAGCCAATTAACCTAACAGTATGTTTTTTGGAGTGTGGGAGGAAACCCACGCAAACACAGGGAGAACATACAAACTTCACACAGATAAGGCCATTGTTGATATAAGTACTGGCTCTGCTTACCATTGTCCAGTCTAGTACATAACTGTATTAATGCTGTGAAATATTATTACTTTGAATGCCTTAAATATGCAAGAGCGCATTTGGGTAAGTTTATGCTAATAAAAGATATATGCACTTTTCTTGCCTACCCATACTATTTAATAACCACCAAAAATTAAGCAATATGTAAGCACTGCTTCCAGTTGAAATCAGTCTGTCTGTCTGTCTATCTATCTATCTTTCTATCTTTCTATCTTTCTATCTATCTATCCGTCTGTCTATCTTTAAAACTGAAAGACATCCATTAAACATACACAATGACAGCATATTTAGTGTGTAATTGATGCTAAAACACAATTCTCACTCTCCTAATATAGCTGATTTTTGACAATGAACTGCATTTTTCATGTGAAGCATTTGATGTCATAAAGATGTAAACCTCACAAAGCAATTCTGTCACTGGTCAGTTTGCTTGACAGACATCTGACTTTAAGGTACTAGCCAATGGAAACATGGTGACATGTAAATATGAAAGCACATTAGGACAAAATATGCAATAAGATAGAGGCAAAGGGAGATGGCTGCTGGGAATGTATTTCATTTATCCCAGAAAATCTTTAAATCTAAGTATTAATACTACGTTGATGTACTTTTGAAATTGGAGAGCTACTTTTTACTAAAAGTACATCTCCCTTATATAATTAAGTATAATGCAGACCTGCTCAAAAACTTAGTATAATTAAAGAAGTCTTATGCAATAAATGATGATGATGAGAGCTGCTTATGTGAATGTCTATAGTGGTTTTCTCTACCAGTGTCATTGTATTAGACAACTGTTATCAAACTTAGCAATAATGATGCATTAATCTGCCAATCAAGTGTGAAAGCTGGCTATGTGTATAGGCATAGTAAACACATATCATCATCATCCTCATTATCATTTATTTATATAGTGTCACTAATAGCGCAGCGCTGTACAGAGAACCCATTCACATCAGTCCCTACCCTATTGGAGCTTACAGTCTAAATTCCCTAATATAGACACACACTCACACACAGACAGAGAGGGAGAGACTAGGGTCAATTTTGATAGCAGCCAATTAACCTAACAGTATGTTTTTTGGAGTGTGGGAGGAAACCACAGCACCCGGAGGAAACCCACGCAAACACAGGGAGAACATACAAACTTCACACAGATAAGGCCATTGTTGATATAAGTACTGGCTCTGCTTACCATTGTCCAGTCTAGTACATAACTGTATTAATGCTGTGAAATATTATTACTTTGAATGCCTTAAATATGCAAGAGCGCATTTGGGTAAGTTTATGCTAATAAAAGATATATGCACTTTTCTTGCCTACCCATACTATTTAATAACCACCAAAAATTAAGCAATATGTAAGCACTGCTTCCAGTTGAAATCAGTCTGTCTGTCTATCTATCTATCTTTCTATCTATCTATCGGTCTGTCTATCTTTAAAACTGAAAGACATCCATTAAACATACACAATGACAGCATATTTAGTGTGTAATTGATGCTAAAACACAATTCTCACTCTCCTAATATAGCTGATTTTTGACAATGAACTGCATTTTTCATGTGAAGCATTTGATGTCATAAAGATGTAAACCTCACAAAGCAATTCTGTCACTGGTCAGTTTGCTTGACAGACATCTGACTTTAAGGTACTAGCCAATGGAAACATGGTGACATGTAAATATGAAAGCACATTAGGACAAAATATGCAATAAGATAGAGGCAAAGGGAGATGGCTGCTGGGAATGTATTTCATTTATCCCAGAAAATCTTTAAATCTAAGTATTAATACTACGTTGATGTACTTTTGAAATTGGAGAGCTACTTTTTACTAAAAGTACATCTCCCTTATATAATTAAGTATAATGCAGACCTGCTCAAAAACTTAGTATAATTAAAGAAGGCTTATGCAATAAATGATGATGATGAGAGCTGCTTATGTGAATGTCTATAGTGGTTTTCTCTACCAGTGTCATTGTATTAGACAACTGTTATCAAACTTAGCAATAATGATGCATTAATCTGCCAATCAAGTGGGAAAGCTGGCTATGTGTATAGGCATAGTAAACACATATCATCATCATCCTCATTATCATTTATTTATATAGTGTCACTAATAGCGCAGCGCTGTACAGAGAACCCATTCACATCAGTCCCTACCCTATTGGAGCTTACAGTCTAAATTCCCTAATATAGACACACACTCACACACAGACAGAGAGGGAGAGACTAGGGTCAATTTTGATAGCAGCCAATTAACCTAACAGTATGTTTTTTGGAGTGTGGGAGGAAACCACAGCACCCGGAGGAAACCCACGCAAACACAGGGAGAACATACAAACTTCACACAGATAAGGCCATTGTTGATATAAGTACTGGCTCTGCTTACCATTGTCCAGTCTAGTACATAACTGTATTAATGCTGTGAAATATTATTACTTTGAATGCCTTAAATATGCAAGAGCGCATTTGGGTAAGTTTATGCTAATAAAAGATATATGCACTTTTCTTGCCTACCCATACTATTTAATAACCACCAAAAATTAAGCAATATGTAAGCACTGCTTCCAGTTGAAATCAGTCTGTCTGTCTATCTATCTATCTATCTTTCTATCTATCTATCTATCTTTCTATCTATCTATCGGTCTGTCTATCTTTAAAACTGAAAGACATCCATTAAACATACACAATGACAGCATATTTAGTGTGTAATTGATGCTAAAACACAATTCTCACTCTCCTAATATAGCTGATTTTTGACAATGAACTGCATTTTTCATGTGAAGCATTTGATGTCATAAAGATGTAAACCTCACAAAGCAATTCTGTCACTGGTCAGTTTGCTTGACAGACATCTGACTTTAAGGTACTAGCCAATGGAAACATGGTGACATGTAAATATGAAAGCACATTAGGACAAAATATGCAATAAGATAGAGGCAAAGGGAGATGGCTGCTGGGAATGTATTTCATTTATCCCAGAAAATCTTTAAATCTAAGTATTAATACTACGTTGATGTACTTTTGAAATTGGAGAGCTACTTTTTACTAAAAGTACATCTCCCTTATATAATTAAGTATAATGCAGACCTGCTCAAAAACTTAGTATAATTAAAGAAGTCTTATGCAATAAATGATGATGATGAGAGCTGCTTATGTGAATGTCTATAGTGGTTTTCTCTACCAGTGTCATTGTATTAGACAACTGTTATCAAACTTAGCAATAATGATGCATTAATCTGCCAATCAAGTGTGAAAGCTGGCTATGTGTATAGGCATAGTAAACACATATCATCATCATCCTCATTATCATTTATTTATATAGTGTCACTAATAGCGCAGCGCTGTACAGAGAACCCATTCACATCAGTCCCTACCCTATTGGAGCTTACAGTCTAAATTCCCTAATATAGACACACACTCACACACAGACAGAGAGGGAGAGACTAGGGTCAATTTTGATAGCAGCCAATTAACCGAACAGTATGTTTTTTGGAGTGTGGGAGGAAACCACAG
The DNA here is from genome assembly GCF_038048845.1 of Mixophyes fleayi. Taxonomy (NCBI): domain Eukaryota; kingdom Metazoa; phylum Chordata; class Amphibia; order Anura; family Limnodynastidae; genus Mixophyes; species Mixophyes fleayi. The sequence goes on along the minus strand of NW_027448135.1, from coordinate 244,532 downwards.
CACCCGGAGGAAACCCACGCAAACACAGGGAGAACATACAAACTTCACACAGATAAGGCCATTGTTGATATAAGTACTGGCTCTGCTTACCATTGTCCAGTCTAGTACATAACTGTATTAATGCTGTGAAATATTATTACTTTGAATGCCTTAAATATGCAAGAGCGCATTTGGGTAAGTTTATGCTAATAAAAGATATATGCACTTTTCTTGCCTACCCATACTATTTAATAACCACCAAAAATTAAGCAATATGTAAGCACTGCTTCCAGTTGAAATCAGTCTGTCTGTCTGTCTATCTATCTATCTTTCTATCTTTCTATCTTTCTATCTTTCTATCTATCTATCCGTCTGTCTATCTTTAAAACTGAAAGACATCCATTAAACATACACAATGACAGCATATTTAGTGTGTAATTGATGCTAAAACACAATTCTCACTCTCCTAATATAGCTGATTTTTGACAATGAACTGCATTTTTCATGTGAAGCATTTGATGTCATAAAGATGTAAACCTCACAAAGCAATTCTGTCACTGGTCAGTTTGCTTGACAGACATCTGACTTTAAGGTACTAGCCAATGGAAACATGGTGACATGTAAATATGAAAGCACATTAGGACAAAATATGCAATAAGATAGAGGCAAAGGGAGATGGCTGCTGGGAATGTATTTCATTTATCCCAGAAAATCTTTAAATCTAAGTATTAATACTACGTTGATGTACTTTTGAAATTGGAGAGCTACTTTTTACTAAAAGTACATCTCCCTTATATAATTAAGTATAATGCAGACCTGCTCAAAAACTTAGTATAATTAAAGAAGTCTTATGCAATAAATGATGATGATGAGAGCTGCTTATGTGAATGTCTATAGTGGTTTTCTCTACCAGTGTCATTGTATTAGACAACTGTTATCAAACTTAGCAATAATGATGCATTAATCTGCCAATCAAGTGTGAAAGCTGGCTATGTGTATAGGCATAGTAAACACATATCATCATCATCCTCATTATCATTTATTTATATAGTGTCACTAATAGCGCAGCGCTGTACAGAGAACCCATTCACATCAGTCCCTACCCTATTGGAGCTTACAGTCTAAATTCCCTAATATAGACACACACTCACACATAGACAGAGAGGGAGAGACTAGGGTCAATTTTGATAGCAGCCAATTAACCTAACAGTATGTTTTTTGGAGTGTGGGAGGAAACCCACGCAAACACAGGGAGAACATACAAACTTCACACAGATAAGGCCATTGTTGATATAAGTACTGGCTCTGCTTACCATTGTCCAGTCTAGTACATAACTGTATTAATGCTGTGAAATATTATTACTTTGAATGCCTTAAATATGCAAGAGCGCATTTGGGTAAGTTTATGCTAATAAAAGATATATGCACTTTTCTTGCCTACCCATACTATTTAATAACCACCAAAAATTAAGCAATATGTAAGCACTGCTTCCAGTTGAAATCAGTCTGTCTGTCTGTCTATCTATCTATCTTTCTATCTATCTTTCTATCTATCTATCTATCTATCTTTCTATCTTTCTATCTTTCTATCTTTCTATCCGTCTGTCTATCTTTAAAACTGAAAGACATCCATTAAACATACACAATGACAGCATATTTAGTGTGTAATTGATGCTAAAGCACAATTCTCACTCTCCTAATATAGCTGATTTTTGACAATGAACTGCATTTTTCATGTGAAGCATTTGATGTCATAAAGATGTAAACCTCACAAAGCAATTCTGTCACTGGTCAGTTTGCTTGACAGACATCTGACTTTAAGGTACTAGCCAATGGAAACATGGTGACATGTAAATATGAAAGCACATTAGGACAAAATATGCAATAAGATAGAGGCAAAGGGAGATGGCTGCTGGGAATGTATTTCATTTATCCCAGAAAATCTTTAAATCTAAGTATTAATACTACGTTGATGTACTTTTGAAATTGGAGAGCTACTTTTTACTAAAAGTACATCTCCCTTATATAATTAAGTATAATGCAGACCTGCTCAAAAACTTAGTATAATTAAAGAAGTCTTATGCAATAAATGATGATGATGAGAGCTGCTTATGTGAATGTCTATAGTGGTTTTCTCTACCAGTGTCATTGTATTAGACAACTGTTATCAAACTTAGCAATAATGATGCATTAATCTGCCAATCAAGTGTGAAAGCTGGCTATGTGTATAGGCATAGTAAACACATATCATCATCATCCTCATTATCATTTATTTATATAGTGTCACTAATAGCGCAGCGCTGTACAGAGAACCCATTCACATCAGTCCCTACCCTATTGGAGCTTACAGTCTAAATTCCCTAATATAGACACACACTCACACACAGAGAGGGAGAGACTAGGGTCAATTTTGATAGCAGCCAATTAACCTAACAGTATGTTTTTTGGAGTGTGGGAGGAAACCACAGCACCCGGAGGAAACCCACGCAAACACAGGGAGAACATACAAACTTCACACAGATAAGGCCATTGTTGATATAAGTACTGGCTCTGCTTACCATTGTCCAGTCTAGTACATAACTGTATTAATGCTGTGAAATATTATTACTTTGAATGCCTTAAATATGCAAGAGCGCATTTGGGTAAGTTTATGCTAATAAAAGATATATGCACTTTTCTTGCCTACCCATACTATTTAATAACCACCAAAAATTAAGCAATATGTAAGCACTGCTTCCAGTTGAAATCAGTCTGTCTGTCTGTCTATCTATCTATCTATCTTTCTATCTATCTATCTATCTTTCTATATTTCTATCTTTCTATCTATCTATCCGTCTGTCTATCTTTAAAACTGAAAGACATCCATTAAACATACACAATGACAGCATATTTAGTGTGTAATTGATGCTAAAGCACAATTCTCACTCTCCTAATATAGCTGATTTTTGACAATGAACTGCATTTTTCATGTGAAGCATTTGATGTCATAAAGATGTAAACCTCACAAAGCAATTCTGTCACTGGTCAGTTTGCTTGACAGACATCTGACTTTAAGGTACTAGCCAATGGAAACATGGTGACATGTAAATATGAAAGCACATTAGGACAAAATATGCAATAAGATAGAGGCAAAGGGAGATGGCTGCTGGGAATGTATTTCATTTATCCCAGAAAATCTTTAAATCTAAGTATTAATACTACGTTGATGTACTTTTGAAATTGGAGAGCTACTTTTTACTAAAAGTACATCTCCCTTATATAATTAAGTATAATGCAGACCTGCTCAAAAACTTAGTATAATTAAAGAAGTCTTATGCCATAAATGATGATGATGAGAGCTGCTTATGTGAATGTCTATAGTGGTTTTCTCTACCAGAGACACTGTATTAGACAACTGTTATCAAACTTAGCAATAATGATGCATTAATCTGCCAATCAAGTGTGAAAGCTGGCTATGTGTATAGGCATAGTAAACACATATCATCATGTGAAAGTATTTTCCTTTTCTCCTTTTTGGGTTACAATCTCCTTAATATACTGGCAAATATATGTATGACCATTTAATACCGTTAACAACTCCTCGCAAAAGGTATTTCTGAATTAACCCATGAAATATCATTTTTATATTTCTTTATATCGACAAGTTTCAAGAATAATCACGACAAGATATAGGATTTGTTTAAAGTGTGTTGTATTATATTATAGAACAATAAACAGCGTAACAATATTGTACACACAATATAGCTTTAGTGCAATATATATCATACTTATTGCCTGTAATATAGATATATATGTAATTGTGTGTATTTTGACTAACTATTGTCTAAAGGTGTGTGTGTGTGTGCATTGTGTAGTGAAGGGGGAGGGGAGAATCCATACAGACCACAAACATACCTCACTTAAAGTCTAGCGGCCATTTTCAAGCACATGGTTTCAACCAGTTCAAACTACTACACTTTCTATGCATAAACCAACATAACCTGCACTTTCTATGCATATCTAACAATCTGATCACTTAACCACAATCTGATCACTTCCTAATCCATCACTTTCTATGCAATGTAGTCACCATCCAAAATGGCTGACTTGCCATGCTTGTAGGCCCACAAGGCCTACTAAACAATTACAGTTACTAAACAATGTGAACTCAGTACAGACCCATTACTCATTACAAGCAGTATTTAGCCAATCCACCACAAATAGCTCTATAATCAGCAGTAAACGCACAATGTCCACTGGCCAATTTTAACACCTGATATTTCACACATAGCACAAACGTCTCCATTCCCAAAGCCTAACAAATCGATCCAAACACAAATGCTATCATTTATCCCAACCAGGATCCAGACTATGTATAGTACAGCACTCCACAAGTCACAGCACAGCATTAACTATGTATAAACACAAATGCTTTCATTTATCCCAACCAGGCATGCATTTATGTAACTCTGTCCATATAACTCTGTCCATATCAATCCAATCAATTCAAACTTTCATTCTCACTTAAACTTTCATATCACTTACAACAAATAATCATTCAATCTTATGTCCTCCATTCAACAACACATTATAACATGCTCACACTCACCTTTCATGTCATGCACACTCCATACTAGTCAGGGCCTAAGTAGGCCTGTTCACCTAGGAGCTACATTACCTATCAGTCCGAAATCCAGCATGGAGTGAAAGTGTCCAGGCTAATTTCTTTGTCTACTAAACACCTCTTGTGGGCGCAGTCTGGAAGCTGGCTATAGGCTTTCATTTGCTAATTACAGACAAAATGCTGAAAACCTGTTTAAGTATTTAGTTACCACCCACAATCACAGGTGGGGGGCAGAATGGCTAATTTTGTGCAAAGCTAGTGTGCTAATTCAACTGTGACTGAATCTCTGTTATATATTATAAAATTAAGCATAAATAATATATTATTTATGCACTCTTTATCATTCCCCCTGATGTCAGTTTTCTGTCATTACAGTTAGACTGACAGATATCTGTTGTCATCTCTTATCAGTGTCCCTAGTGTTCCTAGTGATTGTATGTAACATGTATGAGTGTGTGTGAACAGGTGGTCAATAAGGCTACATATTAATATATATATTTGAGTTTGGAATTAATTATGGTAAGGCAATTTTTAGCACAAATATCAAGAAAGAATGGGGGAAGACGCTAATGGATCTCCTACGTTGCCATGTCTGATGAAAAAACCTTGTCTTAGGAGAAAAAATCAACACATGTCAAGGTACTCCCCAATAAATTATCCCTCAACAATTAAATCTAAGATCCGAAGGTTGTTCCATCTTTGGTGTCTCTTCATGATGTCATCATCTTCGCCAAGTACGATGGGGGGGAAGTCTTGTGGGGTACAGTCATCTTTGACATCTGGTTTGGATCTCTTCTGTGTCCAAGTCCTGCCATTCTGTGTCCTTAACGACCATCTCAGGATCTCGTGTCATCTGTCAGGGATATCATCTGCTACAGCTGGGCACCGTCTTAATTCTCATCCATCTTGTAGGAAAGAAAATAAAAATATCAGTTGTTTTGAAATTTTTACTTTTTCCTACCCATCTGTCGTTCCTGCGTCCGGTCCACTTGTAGCATTTCGATATCCTCTGCAGCTGTCCACTTCTTGGTTCCTAATATGGGAAGAAAAACAAAAATACTCTTCTGGGAATTCTCCCTTCCGAGCATGGTAAGAATCCTATCCCGTCCCCTCTGATGACTTACGAATTTCATTCCAGGTGTTACCATCATTATGGACTTGAAAAAAACAAACATTTTTCTGTCCTTTGCGAGTATTATGGACCAAACTTCACATATTTTTGACCACTAGGTGGCGCCAGGGATCTGTAGACTGACTTATCTTATTACAATACCATAAAAATTCCTTCAAAGTTTCCATGTACCTGGGAAACTCAAATTTTTATACCTTTCTTAGCATTACCATTATCCCCCTTTTTCTCATTTCCAATGATCTATGTATCAGTTGGGAAGGAGAAACAAAGGAATCCTGTTCTTAGTAACCTGTGGAGACAGAAAGAAATGTGAGTATACATAATACATTTATGTCACATAACGTCATCTTACCTAATCATATCTCCAAGGACACACGATGTTTAGAGATTTACCCATTTAGTATATTGGTGATGGCAATGTCCCTCTAAAGAACCTCTTTAAACACTTAAAAGCATTAGACATTTTGTACATAACCATCTTTGCTGGGTAACGGATCTGTATATCCACTACTGATGTTCTCTCTCTAAGAAAGAAAACTGATTTAGGCACATTATTGCCCCTACTGGCCAGCAAAGATTAATGCAACAAAATCACTAAACCACCATTTTGTTTTATCAGTCCCCCTGATCCTGGTGAATAAAACTACTACTCACTGGGGTTTATTTTATTTAACTCGGTTTTATGGGTATTTATGAACACAAACTTTAGAAATTTGTGTCTGTCATCAACAAGCACTAATATTCATGCCCTGGGTTTCTCCTTGACTCTAGTTTACCATGTCTACATACAATTGTGTTTTTTCCTACCTAGTCCTTATGTAATGATATAACAGTTCTGATGGCATTTATCAGATGCTGTGTAACCTTACATAAGTGGAAATTTCATGTCACATTTTTGAGTGGCATATACCACTGTGCATTAGGATCCACCTTTTTATCCCTAGGCAATAAAACACATTACCATTATCCAGGGGTTTCATTAATTCTAATGCTACATGTTGCCAAACACCTCCAAAATAATGACATGTAAAATTATCAAATCTATATTTTATCCCGCCCATTTCCAGAGTACAAACTCTGATGAAGGGGCTGCAATATATATTTGTAAGTTGTAACCACTAGGTAGTGTGTCTGTTACCAATATTATTGGTTCTTTACAATATACCATTATAAATTACCTGTATATACCTGGGTTTTTAAAATGAGTAGGGTTTTAAATACCACCTCTCTATTATCCCATATGTCCTCATATACAGTTTTAAAACAAATGCATATATATCTGAGACATTGCAAGGGCTAAATCAATTTTCATTTGTTGACATAACAGCAAGGACGTCTCCTTGCATACATTCAACTATCTCCAATGACAAAACCCAAATTTTACTTATTATTCCCTATTACTTATGTTACCAGGGCAATTAAGTGTTCAATGCTCTGAGTACATATAATACCTTATTTCTCAGAATTTATAATGTAATATTTTTTTTACCATCTAAAATCAAGTCTTTTGCAGCCATGTACATACCTACCTGTGGCCTGCTTTACTAAAAAACCTTGATTTAGACATACTACATCTGTGGCATCTTGAATAATATAAATATTCATATTTTACCTGCCGCGACCTGTGATACGGTCCACGTAATTACACCTAGCTTATCAATACATAACCTGATTATAAGCTTACTACTGGTGATCACTATACGTTTTAGCAGGGTTAAACACACAGGTTAAACATACCACACTTTGCGAGTTTCCAAAGTAATTAAAAAAATAAAATCCATATGTTCCATGTTATAGACTTGTGTGTTAATAATTTGTGTGAGTATCCCCCTGTCTACTGAGTGGAAATGCTGTTCTCAATCGTATAATGATTGGTAAATTCGTTTTGCAGATCTGGTTGCACCCAGCCAAAATCGCTAATAATGGCTTTACTGGGAAACCATTGCGCATGATCCGCTCATAATTTAAGTGTTGCCGTAGCCGTACCCACTAAACAACTGACAAAGGCGTGTTTCTACAGAAGTTACATATCGGAATGCCTCTATGGATTAACTATCCATATAACATAAAAATATTGTATCAACCCAAAGTAACTATCGGCGTATAATACAATTTGCGCCTTTTTCGCTATTTTCGTCACGTCGAATAATACGCACCCGTGACATCTCCGTTGTACTTTAGAGACATCTTTCTACACAATCTTCCAAACAATCACCTCCTACCACTACAATACAGGACAGGGTGTCCCAGCTTTCACGCTTATGCGTTTCTGCTAAGAATCCGTGAGCGCTACTCCCGTAATTCTTTTGTTTGACAGGGTTCTATATTACCCAGATATCACACACCCCTTGACAAAAACCGCCAAGTATCCAAAACTACCTCTCCAAACCTATTCTGTAGACAAGGTGTAATTATTATGTGATTAAAATGATCCCTAATTATCACATAACTTGCAAATTTGGTTATGCAAAAAGTCCTAATTAAAATATAAATTTCCACAGGAGAAGTTATAACTAAATTTGATTCTGGGGATTAAAAAAGGAAGAATTTTCTCCTGAGTATCTGTCCCCCCAGTCCACAGAATCAGATTTAAACTATAAATATAACCGCTAAGTAAACACAAGTCCTTCCAACTACACTGTATTATAAGTGAAGACAAAGCAATAGCCATCTTAGTACACCTAAAAATACAGAATTGTTCAACAGATACATACAACTCCCGTTATTAAACGTCTATTTGCCAACACATTATGAAAATTAAAAATCATAATCTAGATTCGCTGTAATTAATTATATATCTTTCAGGACACAGATGAAACAATGTTACTTGTCAAAACCGCTTTCTAGAAAAGGCGTACGGTAATATCACACAAATATTACCACCTTCGTTCCCGCCCCTCTATCAAACAAAAAAAAAAAGTTTACAATATAACAGTAATTTCACCCCTATATCTTCACGAAAATTATAAAAAAAAAACACAGTTCGGGCTGGCGCTCGCCATTGGGAAAGTATTTTCCTTTTCTCCTTTTTGGGTTACAATCTCCTTAATATACTGGCAAATATATGTATGACCATTTAATACCGTTAACAACTCCTCGCAAAAGGTATTTCTGAATTAACCCATGAAATATCATTTTTATATTTCTTTATATCGACAAGTTTCAAGAATAATCACGACAAGATATAGGATTTGTTTAAAGTGTGTTGTATTATATTATAGAACAATAAACAGCGTAACAATATTGTACACACAATATAGCTTTAGTGCAATATATATCATACTTATTGCCTGTAATATAGATATATATGTAATTGTGTGTATTTTGACTAACTATTGTCTAAAGGTGTGTGTGTGTGTGCATTGTGTAGTGAAGGGGGAGGGGAGAATCCATACAGACCACAAACATACCTCACTTAAAGTCTAGCGGCCATTTTCAAGCACATGGTTTCAACCAGTTCAAACTACTACACTTTCTATGCATAAACCAACATAACCTGCACTTTCTATGCATATCTAACAATCTGATCACTTAACCACAATCTGATCACTTCCTAATCCATCACTTTCTATGCAATGTAGTCACCATCCAAAATGGCTGACTTGCCATGCTTGTAGGCCCACAAGGCCTACTAAACAATTACAGTTACTAAACAATGTGAACTCAGTACAGACCCATTACTCATTACAAGCAGTATTTAGCCAATCCACCACAAATAGCTCTATAATCAGCAGTAAACGCACAATGTCCACTGGCCAATTTTAACACCTGATATTTCACACATAGCACAAACGTCTCCATTCCCAAAGCCTAACAAATCGATCCAAACACAAATGCTATCATTTATCCCAACCAGGATCCAGACTATGTATAGTACAGCACTCCACAAGTCACAGCACAGCATTAACTATGTATAAACACAAATGCTTTCATTTATCCCAACCAGGCATGCATTTATGTAACTCTGTCCATATAACTCTGTCCATATCAATCCAATCAATTCAAACTTTCATTCTCACTTAAACTTTCATATCACTTACAACAAATAATCATTCAATCTTATGTCCTCCATTCAACAACACATTATAACATGCTCACACTCACCTTTCATGTCATGCACACTCCATACTAGTCAGGGCCTAAGTAGGCCTGTTCACCTAGGAGCTACATTACCTATCAGTCCGAAATCCAGCATGGAGTGAAAGTGTCCAGGCTAATTTCTTTGTCTACTAAACACCTCTTGTGGGCGCAGTCTGGAAGCTGGCTATAGGCTTTCATTTGCTAATTACAGACAAAATGCTGAAAACCTGTTTAAGTATTTAGTTACCACCCACAATCACAGGTGGGGGGCAGAATGGCTAATTTTGTGCAAAGCTAGTGTGCTAATTCAACTGTGACTGAATCTCTGTTATATATTATAAAATTAAGCATAAATAATATATTATTTATGCACTCTTTATCATTCCCCCTGATGTCAGTTTTCTGTCATTACAGTTAGACTGACAGATATCTGTTGTCATCTCTTATCAGTGTCCCTAGTGTTCCTAGTGATTGTATGTAACATGTATGAGTGTGTGTGAACAGGTGGTCAATAAGGCTACATATTAATATATATATTTGAGTTTGGAATTAATTATGGTAAGGCAATTTTTAGCACAAATATCAAGAAAGAATGGGGGAAGACGCTAATGGATCTCCTACGTTGCCATGTCTGATGAAAAAACCTTGTCTTAGGAGAAAAAATCAACACATGTCAAGGTACTCCCCAATAAATTATCCCTCAACAATTAAATCTAAGATCCGAAGGTTGTTCCATCTTTGGTGTCTCTTCATGATGTCATCATCTTCGCCAAGTACGATGGGGGGGAAGTCTTGTGGGGTACAGTCATCTTTGACATCTGGTTTGGATCTCTTCTGTGTCCAAGTCCTGCCATTCTGTGTCCTTAACGACCATCTCAGGATCTCGTGTCATCTGTCAGGGATATCATCTGCTACAGCTGGGCACCGTCTTAATTCTCATCCATCTTGTAGGAAAGAAAATAAAAATATCAGTTGTTTTGAAATTTTTACTTTTTCCTACCCATCTGTCGTTCCTGCGTCCGGTCCACTTGTAGCATTTCGATATCCTCTGCAGCTGTCCACTTCTTGGTTCCTAATATGGGAAGAAAAACAAAAATACTCTTCTGGGAATTCTCCCTTCCGAGCATGGTAAGAATCCTATCCCGTCCCCTCTGATGACTTACGAATTTCATTCCAGGTGTTACCATCATTATGGACTTGAAAAAAACAAACATTTTTCTGTCCTTTGCGAGTATTATGGACCAAACTTCACATATTTTTGACCACTAGGTGGCGCCAGGGATCTGTAGACTGACTTATCTTATTACAATACCATAAAAATTCCTTCAAAGTTTCCATGTACCTGGGAAACTCAAATTTTTATACCTTTCTTAGCATTACCATTATCCCCCTTTTTCTCATTTCCAATGATCTATGTATCAGTTGGGAAGGAGAAACAAAGGAATCCTGTTCTTAGTAACCTGTGGAGACAGAAAGAAATGTGAGTATACATAATACATTTATGTCACATAACGTCATCTTACCTAATCATATCTCCAAGGACACACGATGTTTAGAGATTTACCCATTTAGTATATTGGTGATGGCAATGTCCCTCTAAAGAACCTCTTTAAACACTTAAAAGCATTAGACATTTTGTACATAACCATCTTTGCTGGGTAACGGATCTGTATATCCACTACTGATGTTCTCTCTCTAAGAAAGAAAACTGATTTAGGCACATTATTGCCCCTACTGGCCAGCAAAGATTAATGCAACAAAATCACTAAACCACCATTTTGTTTTATCAGTCCCCCTGATCCTGGTGAATAAAACTACTACTCACTGGGGTTTATTTTATTTAACTCGGTTTTATGGGTATTTATGAACACAAACTTTAGAAATTTGTGTCTGTCATCAACAAGCACTAATATTCATGCCCTGGGTTTCTCCTTGACTCTAGTTTACCATGTCTACATACAATTGTGTTTTTTCCTACCTAGTCCTTATGTAATGATATAACAGTTCTGATGGCATTTATCAGATGCTGTGTAACCTTACATAAGTGGAAATTTCATGTCACATTTTTGAGTGGCATATACCACTGTGCATTAGGATCCACCTTTTTATCCCTAGGCAATAAAACACATTACCATTATCCAGGGGTTTCATTAATTCTAATGCTACATGTTGCCAAACACCTCCAAAATAATGACATGTAAAATTATCAAATCTATATTTTATCCCGCCCATTTCCAGAGTACAAACTCTGATGAAGGGGCTGCAATATATATTTGTAAGTTGTAACCACTAGGTAGTGTGTCTGTTACCAATATTATTGGTTCTTTACAATATACCATTATAAATTACCTGTATATACCTGGGTTTTTAAAATGAGTAGGGTTTTAAATACCACCTCTCTATTATCCCATATGTCCTCATATACAGTTTTAAAACAAATGCATATATATCTGAGACATTGCAAGGGCTAAATCAATTTTCATTTGTTGACATAACAGCAAGGACGTCTCCTTGCATACATTCAACTATCTCCAATGACAAAACCCAAATTTTACTTATTATTCCCTATTACTTATGTTACCAGGGCAATTAAGTGTTCAATGCTCTGAGTACATATAATACCTTATTTCTCAGAATTTATAATGTAATATTTTTTTTACCATCTAAAATCAAGTCTTTTGCAGCCATGTACATACCTACCTGTGGCCTGCTTTACTAAAAAACCTTGATTTAGACATACTACATCTGTGGCATCTTGAATAATATAAATATTCATATTTTACCTGCCGCGACCTGTGATACGGTCCACGTAATTACACCTAGCTTATCAATACATAACCTGATTATAAGCTTACTACTGGTGATCACTATACGTTTTAGCAGGGTTAAACACACAGGTTAAACATACCACACTTTGCGAGTTTCCAAAGTAATTAAAAAAATAAAATCCATATGTTCCATGTTATAGACTTGTGTGTTAATAATTTGTGTGAGTATCCCCCTGTCTACTGAGTGGAAATGCTGTTCTCAATCGTATAATGATTGGTAAATTCGTTTTGCAGATCTGGTTGCACCCAGCCAAAATCGCTAATAATGGCTTTACTGGGAAACCATTGCGCATGATCCGCTCATAATTTAAGTGTCGCCGTAGCCGTACCCACTAAACAACTGACAAAGGCGTGTTTCTACAGAAGTTACATATCGGAATGCCTCTATGGATTAACTATCCATATAACATAAAAATATTGTATCAACCCAAAGTAACTATCGGCGTATAATACAATTTGCGCCTTTTTCGCTATTTTCGTCACGTCGAATAATACGCACCCGTGACATCTCCGTTGTACTTTAGAGACATCTTTCTACACAATCTTCCAAACAATCACCTCCTACCACTACAATACAGGACAGGGTGTCCCAGCTTTCACGCTTATGCGTTTCTGCTAAGAATCCGTGAGCGCTACTCCCGTAATTCTTTTGTTTGACAGGGTTCTATATTACCCAGATATCACACACCCCTTGACAAAAACCGCCAAGTATCCAAAACTACCTCTCCAAACCTATTCTGTAGACAAGGTGTAATTATTATGTGATTAAAATGATCCCTAATTATCACATAACTTGCAAATTTGGTTATGCAAAAAGTCCTAATTAAAATATAAATTTCCACAGGAGAAGTTATAACTAAATTTGATTCTGGGGATTAAAAAAGGAAGAATTTTCTCCTGAGTATCTGTCCCCCCAGTCCACAGAATCAGATTTAAACTATAAATATAACCGCTAAGTAAACACAAGTCCTTCCAACTACACTGTATTATAAGTGAAGACAAAGCAATAGCCATCTTAGTACACCTAAAAATACAGAATTGTTCAACAGATACATACAACTCCCGTTATTAAACGTCTATTTGCCAACACATTATGAAAATTAAAAATCATAATCTAGATTCGCTGTAATTAATTATATATCTTTCAGGACACAGATGAAACAATGTTACTTGTCAAAACCGCTTTCTAGAAAAGGCGTACGGTAATATCACACAAATATTACCACCTTCGTTCCCGCCCCTCTATCAAACAAAAAAAAAAAGTTTACAATATAACAGTAATTTCACCCCTATATCTTCACGAAAATTATAAAAAAAAAACACAGTTCGGGCTGGCGCTCGCCATTGGGAAAGTATTTTCCTTTTCTCCTTTTTGGGTTACAATCTCCTTAATATACTGGCAAATATATGTATGACCATTTAATACCGTTAACAACTCCTCGCAAAAGGTATTTCTGAATTAACCCATGAAATATCATTTTTATATTTCTTTATATCGACAAGTTTCAAGAATAATCACGACAAGATATAGGATTTGTTTAAAGTGTGTTGTATTATATTATAGAACAATAAACAGCGTAACAATATTGTACACACAATATAGCTTTAGTGCAATATATATCATACTTATTGCCTGTAATATAGATATATATGTAATTGTGTGTATTTTGACTAACTATTGTCTAAAGGTGTGTGTGTGTGTGCATTGTGTAGTGAAGGGGGAGGGGAGAATCCATACAGACCACAAACATACCTCACTTAAAGTCTAGCGGCCATTTTCAAGCACATGGTTTCAACCAGTTCAAACTACTACACTTTCTATGCATAAACCAACATAACCTGCACTTTCTATGCATATCTAACAATCTGATCACTTAACCACAATCTGATCACTTCCTAATCCATCACTT
>NW_027448135.1:195000-222500 GCF_038048845.1 Mixophyes fleayi | reverse complement strand
GCTTCCAGTTGAAATCAGTCTGTCTGTCTGTCTATCTATCTATCTATCTATCTTTCTATCTATCTATCTTTCTATCTTTCTATCGGTCTGTCTATCTTTAAAACTGAAAGACATCCATTAAACATACACAATGACAGCATATTTAGTGTGTAATTGATGCTAAAACACAATTCTCACTCTCCTAATATAGCTGATTTTTGACAATGAACTGCATTTTTCATGTGAAGCATTTGATGTCATAAAGATGTAAACCTCACAAAGCAATTCTGTCACTGGTCAGTTTGCTTGACAGACATCTGACTTTAAGGTACTAGCCAATGGAAACATGGTGACATGTAAATATGAAAGCACATTAGGACAAAATATGCAATAAGATAGAGGCAAAGGGAGATGGCTGCTGGGAATGTATTTCATTTATCCCAGAAAATCTTTAAATCTAAGTATTAATACTACGTTGATGTACTTTTGAAATTGGAGAGCTACTTTTTACTAAAAGTACATCTCCCTTATATAATTAAGTATAATGCAGACCTGCTCAAAAACTTAGTATAATTAAAGAAGTCTTATGCAATAAATGATGATGATGAGAGCTGCTTATGTGAATGTCTATAGTGGTTTTCTCTACCAGTGTCACTGTATTAGACAACTGTTATCAAACTTAGCAATAATGATGCATTAATCTGCCAATCAAGTGTGAAAGCTGGCTATGTGTATAGGCATAGTAAACACATATCATCATCATCCTCATTATCATTTATTTATATAGTGTCACTAATAGCGCAGCGCTGTACAGAGAACCCATTCACATCAGTCCCTACCCTATTGGAGCTTACAGTCTAAATTCCCTAATATAGACACACACTCACACATAGACAGAGAGGGAGAGACTAGGGTCAATTTTGATAGCAGCCAATTAACCTAACAGTATGTTTTTTGGAGTGTGGGAGGAAACCACAGCACCCGGAGGAAACCCACGCAAACACAGGGAGAACATACAAACTTCACACAGATAAGGCCATTGTTGATATAAGTACTGGCTCTGCTTACCATTGTCCAGTCTAGTACATAACTGTATTAATGCTGTGAAATATTATTACTTTGAATGCCTTAAATATGCAAGAGCGCATTTGGGTAAGTTTATGCTAATAAAAGATATATGCACTTTTCTTGCCTACCCATACTATTTAATAACCACCAAAAATTAAGCAATATGTAAGCACTGCTTCCAGTTGAAATCAGTCTGTCTGTCTGTCTATCTATCTATCTATCTTTCTATCTATCTATCTTTCTATCTTTCTATCTATCTATCCGTCTGTCTATCTTTAAAACTGAAAGACATCCATTAAACATACACAATGACAGCATATTTAGTGTGTAATTGATGCTAAAGCACAATTCTCACTCTCCTAATATAGCTGATTTTTGACAATGAACTGCATTTTTCATGTGAAGCATTTGATGTCATAAAGATGTAAACCTCACAAAGCAATTCTGTCACTGGTCAGTTTGCTTGACAGACATCTGACTTTAAGGTACTAGCCAATGGAAACATGGTGACATGTAAATATGAAAGCACATTAGGACAAAATATGCAATAAGATAGAGGCAAAGGGAGATGGCTGCTGGGAATGTATTTCATTTATCCCAGAAAATCTTTAAATCTAAGTATTAATACTACGTTGATGTACTTTTGAAATTGGAGAGCTACTTTTTACTAAAAGTACATCTCCCTTATATAATTAAGTATAATGCAGACCTGCTCAAAAACTTAGTATAATTAAAGAAGTCTTATGCAATAAATGATGATGATGAGAGCTGCTTATGTGAATGTCTATAGTGGTTTTCTCTACCAGTGTCATTGTATTAGACAACTGTTATCAAACTTAGCAATAATGATGCATTAATCTGCCAATCAAGTGTGAAAGCTGGCTATGTGTATAGGCATAGTAAACACATATCATCATCATCCTCATTATCATTTATTTATATAGTGTCACTAATAGCGCAGCGCTGTACAGAGAACCCATTCACATCAGTCCCTACCCTATTGGAGCTTACAGTCTAAATTCCCTAATATAGACACACACTCACACACAGACAGAGAGGGAGAGACTAGGGTCAATTTTGATAGCAGCCAATTAACCTAACAGTATGTTTTTTGGAGTGTGGGAGGAAACCCACGCAAACACAGGGAGAACATACAAACTTCACACAGATAAGGCCATTGTTGATATAAGTACTGGCTCTGCTTACCATTGTCCAGTCTAGTACATAACTGTATTAATGCTGTGAAATATTATTACTTTGAATGCCTTAAATATGCAAGAGCGCATTTGGGTAAGTTTATGCTAATAAAAGATATATGCACTTTTCTTGCCTACCCATACTATTTAATAACCACCAAAAATTAAGCAATATGTAAGCACTGCTTCCAGTTGAAATCAGTCTGTCTGTCTGTCTATCTATCTATCTATCTATCTATCTATCTATCTTTCTATCTTTCTATCTATCTATCCGTCTGTCTATCTTTAAAACTGAAAGACATCCATTAAACATACACAATGACAGCATATTTAGTGTGTAATTGATGCTAAAACACAATTCTCACTCTCCTAATATAGCTGATTTTTGACAATGAACTGCATTTTTCATGTGAAGCATTTGATGTCATAAAGATGTAAACCTCACAAAGCAATTCTGTCACTGGTCAGTTTGCTTGACAGACATCTGACTTTAAGGTACTAGCCAATGGAAACATGGTGACATGTAAATATGAAAGCACATTAGGACAAAATATGCAATAAGATAGAGGCAAAGGGAGATGGCTGCTGGGAATGTATTTCATTTATCCCAGAAAATCTTTAAATCTAAGTATTAATACTACGTTGATGTACTTTTGAAATTGGAGAGCTACTTTTTACTAAAAGTACATCTCCCTTATATAATTAAGTATAATGCAGACCTGCTCAAAAACTTAGTATAATTAAAGAAGTCTTATGCCATAAATGATGATGATGAGAGCTGCTTATGTGAATGTCTATAGTGGTTTTCTCTACCAGTGTCACTGTATTAGACAACTGTTATCAAACTTAGCAATAATGATGCATTAATCTGCCAATCAAGTGTGAAAGCTGGCTATGTGTATAGGCATAGTAAACACATATCATCATCATCCTCATTATCATTTATTTATATAGTGTCACTAATAGCGCAGCGCTGTACAGAGAACCCATTCACATCAGTCCCTACCCTATTGGAGCTTACAGTCTAAATTCCCTAATATAGACACACACTCACACACAGACAGAGAGGGAGAGACTAGGGTCAATTTTGATAGCAGCCAATTAACCTAACAGTATGTTTTTTGGAGTGTGGGAGGAAACCACAGCACCCGGAGGAAACCCACGCAAACACAGGGAGAACATACAAACTTCACACAGATAAGGCCATTGTTAATATAAGTACTGGCTCTGCTTACCATTGTCCAGTCTAGTACATAACTGTATTAATGCTGTGAAATATTATTACTTTGAATGCCTTAAATATGCAAGAGCGCATTTGGGTAAGTTTATGCTAATAAAAGATATATGCACTTTTCTTGCCTACCCATACTATTTAATAACCACCAAAAATTAAGCAATATGTAAGCACTGCTTCCAGTTGAAATCAGTCTGTCTGTCTGTCTATCTATCTATCTATCTATCTATCTATCTATCTTTCTATCTTTCTATCTATCTATCCGTCTGTCTATCTTTAAAACTGAAAGACATCCATTAAACATACACAATGACAGCATATTTAGTGTGTAATTGATGCTAAAACACAATTCTCACTCTCCTAATATAGCTGATTTTTGACAATGAACTGCATTTTTCATGTGAAGCATTTGATGTCATAAAGATGTAAACCTCACAAAGCAATTCTGTCACTGGTCAGTTTGCTTGACAGACATCTGACTTTAAGGTACTAGCCAATGGAAACATGGTGACATGTAAATATGAAAGCACATTAGGACAAAATATGCAATAAGATAGAGGCAAAGGGAGATGGCTGCTGGGAATGTATTTCATTTATCCCAGAAAATCTTTAAATCTAAGTATTAATACTACGTTGATGTACTTTTGAAATTGGAGAGCTACTTTTTACTAAAAGTACATCTCCCTTATATAATTAAGTATAATGCAGACCTGCTCAAAAACTTAGTATAATTAAAGAAGTCTTATGCCATAAATGATGATGATGAGAGCTGCTTATGTGAATGTCTATAGTGGTTTTCTCTACCAGTGTCACTGTATTAGACAACTGTTATCAAACTTAGCAATAATGATGCATTAATCTGCCAATCAAGTGTGAAAGCTGGCTATGTGTATAGGCATAGTAAACACATATCATCATCATCCTCATTATCATTTATTTATATAGTGTCACTAATAGCGCAGCGCTGTACAGAGAACCCATTCACATCAGTCCCTACCCTATTGGAGCTTACAGTCTAAATTCCCTAATATAGACACACACTCACACATAGACAGAGAGGGAGAGACTAGGGTCAATTTTGATAGCAGCCAATTAACCTAACAGTATGTTTTTTGGAGTGTGGGAGGAAACCACAGCACCCGGAGGAAACCCACGCAAACACAGGGAGAACATACAAACTTCACACAGATAAGGCCATTGTTGATATAAGTACTGGCTCTGCTTACCATTGTCCAGTCTAGTACATAACTGTATTAATGCTGTGAAATATTATTACTTTGAATGCCTTAAATATGCAAGAGCGCATTTGGGTAAGTTTATGCTAATAAAAGATATATGCACTTTTCTTGCCTACCCATACTATTTAATAACCACCAAAAATTAAGCAATATGTAAGCACTGCTTCCAGTTGAAATCAGTCTGTCTGTCTGTCTATCTATCTATCTATCTTTCTATCTATCTATCTTTCTATCTTTCTATCTATCTATCCGTCTGTCTATCTTTAAAACTGAAAGACATCCATTAAACATACACAATGACAGCATATTTAGTGTGTAATTGATGCTAAAGCACAATTCTCACTCTCCTAATATAGCTGATTTTTGACAATGAACTGCATTTTTCATGTGAAGCATTTGATGTCATAAAGATGTAAACCTCACAAAGCAATTCTGTCACTGGTCAGTTTGCTTGACAGACATCTGACTTTAAGGTACTAGCCAATGGAAACATGGTGACATGTAAATATGAAAGCACATTAGGACAAAATATGCAATAAGATAGAGGCAAAGGGAGATGGCTGCTGGGAATGTATTTCATTTATCCCAGAAAATCTTTAAATCTAAGTATTAATACTACGTTGATGTACTTTTGAAATTGGAGAGCTACTTTTTACTAAAAGTACATCTCCCTTATATAATTAAGTATAATGCAGACCTGCTCAAAAACTTAGTATAATTAAAGAAGTCTTATGCAATAAATGATGATGATGAGAGCTGCTTATGTGAATGTCTATAGTGGTTTTCTCTACCAGTGTCATTGTATTAGACAACTGTTATCAAACTTAGCAATAATGATGCATTAATCTGCCAATCAAGTGTGAAAGCTGGCTATGTGTATAGGCATAGTAAACACATATCATCATCATCCTCATTATCATTTATTTATATAGTGTCACTAATAGCGCAGCGCTGTACAGAGAACCCATTCACATCAGTCCCTACCCTATTGGAGCTTACAGTCTAAATTCCCTAATATAGACACACACTCACACACAGACAGAGAGGGAGAGACTAGGGTCAATTTTGATAGCAGCCAATTAACCTAACAGTATGTTTTTTGGAGTGTGGGAGGAAACCCACGCAAACACAGGGAGAACATACAAACTTCACACAGATAAGGCCATTGTTGATATAAGTACTGGCTCTGCTTACCATTGTCCAGTCTAGTACATAACTGTATTAATGCTGTGAAATATTATTACTTTGAATGCCTTAAATATGCAAGAGCGCATTTGGGTAAGTTTATGCTAATAAAAGATATATGCACTTTTCTTGCCTACCCATACTATTTAATAACCACCAAAAATTAAGCAATATGTAAGCACTGCTTCCAGTTGAAATCAGTCTGTCTGTCTGTCTATCTATCTATCTATCTATCTTTCTATCTTTCTATCTATCTATCCGTCTGTCTATCTTTAAAACTGAAAGACATCCATTAAACATACACAATGACAGCATATTTAGTGTGTAATTGATGCTAAAACACAATTCTCACTCTCCTAATATAGCTGATTTTTGACAATGAACTGCATTTTTCATGTGAAGCATTTGATGTCATAAAGATGTAAACCTCACAAAGCAATTCTGTCACTGGTCAGTTTGCTTGACAGACATCTGACTTTAAGGTACTAGCCAATGGAAACATGGTGACATGTAAATATGAAAGCACATTAGGACAAAATATGCAATAAGATAGAGGCAAAGGGAGATGGCTGCTGGGAATGTATTTCATTTATCCCAGAAAATCTTTAAATCTAAGTATTAATACTACGTTGATGTACTTTTGAAATTGGAGAGCTACTTTTTACTAAAAGTACATCTCCCTTATATAATTAAGTATAATGCAGACCTGCTCAAAAACTTAGTATAATTAAAGAAGTCTTATGCCATAAATGATGATGATGAGAGCTGCTTATGTGAATGTCTATAGTGGTTTTCTCTACCAGTGTCACTGTATTAGACAACTGTTATCAAACTTAGCAATAATGATGCATTAATCTGCCAATCAAGTGTGAAAGCTGGCTATGTGTATAGGCATAGTAAACACATATCATCATCATCCTCATTATCATTTATTTATATAGTGTCACTAATAGCGCAGCGCTGTACAGAGAACCCATTCACATCAGTCCCTACCCTATTGGAGCTTACAGTCTAAATTCCCTAATATAGACACACACTCACACACAGACAGAGAGGGAGAGACTAGGGTCAATTTTGATAGCAGCCAATTAACCTAACAGTATGTTTTTTGGAGTGTGGGAGGAAACCACAGCACCCGGAGGAAACCCACGCAAACACAGGGAGAACATACAAACTTCACACAGATAAGGCCATTGTTAATATAAGTACTGGCTCTGCTTACCATTGTCCAGTCTAGTACATAACTGTATTAATGCTGTGAAATATTATTACTTTGAATGCCTTAAATATGCAAGAGCGCATTTGGGTAAGTTTATGCTAATAAAAGATATATGCACTTTTCTTGCCTACCCATACTATTTAATAACCACCAAAAATTAAGCAATATGTAAGCACTGCTTCCAGTTGAAATCAGTCTGTCTGTCTGTCTGTCTATCTATCTATCTATCTATCTATCTATCTATCTTTCTATCTTTCTATCTATCTATCCGTCTGTCTATCTTTAAAACTGAAAGACATCCATTAAACATACACAATGACAGCATATTTAGTGTGTAATTGATGCTAAAACACAATTCTCACTCTCCTAATATAGCTGATTTTTGACAATGAACTGCATTTTTCATGTGAAGCATTTGATGTCATAAAGATGTAAACCTCACAAAGCAATTCTGTCACTGGTCAGTTTGCTTGACAGACATCTGACTTTAAGGTACTAGCCAATGGAAACATGGTGACATGTAAATATGAAAGCACATTAGGACAAAATATGCAATAAGATAGAGGCAAAGGGAGATGGCTGCTGGGAATGTATTTCATTTATCCCAGAAAATCTTTAAATCTAAGTATTAATACTACGTTGATGTACTTTTGAAATTGGAGAGCTACTTTTTACTAAAAGTACATCTCCCTTATATAATTAAGTATAATGCAGACCTGCTCAAAAACTTAGTATAATTAAAGAAGTCTTATGCCATAAATGATGATGATGAGAGCTGCTTATGTGAATGTCTATAGTGGTTTTCTCTACCAGTGTCACTGTATTAGACAACTGTTATCAAACTTAGCAATAATGATGCATTAATCTGCCAATCAAGTGTGAAAGCTGGCTATGTGTATAGGCATAGTAAACACATATCATCATCATCCTCATTATCATTTATTTATATAGTGTCACTAATAGCGCAGCGCTGTACAGAGAACCCATTCACATCAGTCCCTACCCTATTGGAGCTTACAGTCTAAATTCCCTAATATAGACACACACTCACACACAGACAGAGAGGGAGAGACTAGGGTCAATTTTGATAGCAGCCAATTAACCTAACAGTATGTTTTTTGGAGTGTGGGAGGAAACCACAGCACCCGGAGGAAACCCACGCAAACACAGGGAGAACATACAAACTTCACACAGATAAGGCCATTGTTGATATAAGTACTGGCTCTGCTTACCATTGTCCAGTCTAGTACATAACTGTATTAATGCTGTGAAATATTATTACTTTGAATGCCTTAAATATGCAAGAGCGCATTTGGGTAAGTTTATGCTAATAAAAGATATATGCACTTTTCTTGCCTACCCATACTATTTAATAACCACCAAAAATTAAGCAATATGTAAGCACTGCTTCCAGTTGAAATCAGTCTGTCTGTCTGTCTGTCTGTCTGTCTGTCTGTCTGTCTGTCTGTCTGTCTGTCTGTCTGTCTATCTATCTATCTATCTATCTATCTATCTTTCTATCTTTCTATCTATCTATCCGTCTGTCTATCTTTAAAACTGAAAGACATCCATTAAACATACACAATGACAGCATATTTAGTGTGTAATTGATGCTAAAACACAATTCTCACTCTCCTAATATAGCTGATTTTTGACAATGAACTGCATTTTTCATGTGAAGCATTTGATGTCAAAGATGTAAACCTCACAAAGCAATTCTGTCACTGGTCAGTTTGCTTGACAGACATCTGACTTTAAGGTACTAGCCAATGGAAACATGGTGACATGTAAATATGAAAGCACATTAGGACAAAATATGCAATAAGATAGAGGCAAAGGGAGATGGCTGCTGGGAATGTATTTCATTTATCCCAGAAAATCTTTAAATCTAAGTATTAATACTACGTTGATGTACTTTTGAAATTGGAGAGCTACTTTTTACTAAAAGTACATCTCCCTTATATAATTAAGTATAATGCAGACCTGCTCAAAAACTTAGTATAATTAAAGAAGTCTTATGCCATAAATGATGATGATGAGAGCTGCTTATGTGAATGTCTATAGTGGTTTTCTCTACCAGTGTCACTGTATTAGACAACTGTTATCAAACTTAGCAATAATGATGCATTAATCTGCCAATCAAGTGTGAAAGCTGGCTATGTGTATAGGCATAGTAAACACATATCATCATCATCCTCATTATCATTTATTTATATAGTGTCACTAATAGCGCAGCGCTGTACAGAGAACCCATTCACATCAGTCCCTACCCTATTGGAGCTTACAGTCTAAATTCCCTAATATAGACACACACTCACACACAGACAGAGAGGGAGAGACTAGGGTCAATTTTGATAGCTGCCAATTAACCTAACAGTATGTTTTTTGGAGTGTGGGAGGAAACCACAGCACCCGGAAGAAACCCACGCAAACACAGGGAGAACATACAAACTTCACACAGATAAGGCCATTGTTGATATAAGTACTGGCTCTGCTTACCATTGTCCAGTCTAGTACATAACTGTATTAATGCTGTGAAATATTATTACTTTGAATGCCTTAAATATGCAAGAGCGCATTTGGGTAAGTTTATGCTAATAAAAGATATATGCACTTTTCTTGCCTACCCATACTATTTAATAACCACCAAAAATTAAGCAATATGTAAGCACTGCTTCCAGTTGAAATCAGTCTGTCTGTCTGTCTGTCTGTCTGTCTGTCTGTCTGTCTGTCTGTCTGTCTATCTATCTATCTTTCTATCTTTCTATCTTTCTATCTATCTATCCGTCTGTCTATCTTTAAAACTGAAAGACATCCATTAAACATACACAATGACAGCATATTTAGTCTGTAATTGATGCTAAAACACAATTCTCACTCTCCTAATATAGCTGATTTTTGACAATGAACTGCATTTTTCATGTGAAGCATTTGATGTCATAAAGATGTAAACCTCACAAAGCAATTCTGTCACTGGTCAGTTTGCTTGACAGACATCTGACTTTAAGGTACTAGCCAATGGAAACATGGTGACATGTAAATATGAAAGCACATTAGGACAAAATATGCAATAAGATAGAGGCAAAGGGAGATGGCTGCTGGGAATGTATTTCATTTATCCCAGAAAATCTTTAAATCTAAGTATTAATACTACGTTGATGTACTTTTGAAATTGGAGAGCTACTTTTTACTAAAAGTACATCTCCCTTATATAATTAAGTATAATGCAGACCTGCTCAAAAACTTAGTATAATTAAAGAAGTCTTATGCCATAAATGATGATGATGAGAGCTGCTTATGTGAATGTCTATAGTGGTTTTCTCTACCAGTGTCACTGTATTAGACAACTGTTATCAAACTTAGCAATAATGATGCATTAATCTGCCAATCAAGTGTGAAAGCTGGCTATGTGTATAGGCATAGTAAACACATATCATCATCATCCTCATTATCATTTATTTATATAGTGTCACTAATAGCGCAGCGCTGTACAGAGAACCCATTCACATCAGTCCCTACCCTATTGGAGCTTACAGTCTAAATTCCCTAATATAGACACACACTCACACACAGACAGAGAGGGAGAGACTAGGGTCAATTTTGATAGCAGCCAATTAACCTAACAGTATGTTTTTTGGAGTGTGGGAGGAAACCACAGCACCCGGAGGAAACCCACGCAAACACAGGGAGAACATACAAACTTCACACAGATAAGGCCATTGTTGATATAAGTACTGGCTCTGCTTACCATTGTCCAGTCTAGTACATAACTGTATTAATGCTGTGAAATATTATTACTTTGAATGCCTTAAATATGCAAGAGCGCATTTGGGTAAGTTTATGCTAATAAAAGATATATGCACTTTTCTTGCCTACCCATACTATTTAATAACCACCAAAAATTAAGCAATATGTAAGCACTGCTTCCAGTTGAAATCAGTCTGTCTGTCTGTCTGTCTATCTATCTATCTATCTATCTATCTTTCTATCTATCTATCTATCTTTCTATCTTTCTATCTATCTATCCGTCTGTCTATCTTTAAAACTGAAAGACATCCATTAAACATACACAATGACAGCATATTTAGTGTGTAATACAATTCTCACTCTCCTAATATAGCTGATTTTTGACAATGAACTGCATTTTTCATGTGAAGCATTTGATGTCATAAAGATGTAAACCTCACAAAGCAATTCTGTCACTGGTCAGTTTGCTTGACAGACATCTGACTTTAAGGTACTAGCCAATGGAAACATGGTGACATGTAAATATGAAAGCACATTAGGACAAAATATGCAATAAGATAGAGGCAAAGGGAGATGGCTGCTGGGAATGTATTTCATTTATCCCAGAAAATCTTTAAATCTAAGTATTAATACTACGTTGATGTACTTTTGAAATTGGAGAGCTACTTTTTACTAAAAGTACATCTCCCTTATATAATTAAGTATAATGCAGACCTGCTCAAAAACTTAGTATAATTAAAGAAGTCTTATGCCATAAATGATGATGATGAGAGCTGCTTATGTGAATGTCTATAGTGGTTTTCTCT
The DNA here is from genome assembly GCF_038048845.1 of Mixophyes fleayi. NCBI lineage: Eukaryota > Metazoa > Chordata > Amphibia > Anura > Limnodynastidae > Mixophyes > Mixophyes fleayi. The sequence goes on along the minus strand of NW_027448135.1, from coordinate 210,828 downwards.
ACCAGTGTCACTGTATTAGACAACTGTTATCAAACTTAGCAATAATGATGCATTAATCTGCCAATCAAGTGTGAAAGCTGGCTATGTGTATAGGCATAGTAAACACATATCATCATCATCCTCATTATCATTTATTTATATAGTGTCACTAATAGCGCAGCGCTGTACAGAGAACCCATTCACATCAGTCCCTACCCTATTGGAGCTTACAGTCTAAATTCCCTAATATAGACACACACTCACACACAGACAGAGAGGGAGAGACTAGGGTCAATTTTGATAGCAGCCAATTAACCTAACAGTATGTTTTTTGGAGTGTGGGAGGAAACCACAGCACCCGGAGGAAACCCACGCAAACACAGGGAGAACATACAAACTTCACACAGATAAGGCCATTGTTGATATAAGTACTGGCTCTGCTTACCATTGTCCAGTCTAGTACATAACTGTATTAATGCTGTGAAATATTATTACTTTGAATGCCTTAAATATGCAAGAGCGCATTTGGGTAAGTTTATGCTAATAAAAGATATATGCACTTTTCTTGCCTACCCATACTATTTAATAACCACCAAAAATTAAGCAATATGTAAGCACTGCTTCCAGTTGAAATCAGTCTGTCTGTCTGTCTGTCTGTCTGTCTGTCTGTCTGTCTGTCTGTCTGTCTGTCTGTCTGTCTGTCTGTCTATCTATCTATCTATCTATCTATCTATCTTTCTATCTTTCTATCTATCTATCCGTCTGTCTATCTTTAAAACTGAAAGACATCCATTAAACATACACAATGACAGCATATTTAGTGTGTAATTGATGCTAAAACACAATTCTCACTCTCCTAATATAGCTGATTTTTGACAATGAACTGCATTTTTCATGTGAAGCATTTGATGTCAAAGATGTAAACCTCACAAAGCAATTCTGTCACTGGTCAGTTTGCTTGACAGACATCTGACTTTAAGGTACTAGCCAATGGAAACATGGTGACATGTAAATATGAAAGCACATTAGGACAAAATATGCAATAAGATAGAGGCAAAGGGAGATGGCTGCTGGGAATGTATTTCATTTATCCCAGAAAATCTTTAAATCTAAGTATTAATACTACGTTGATGTACTTTTGAAATTGGAGAGCTACTTTTTACTAAAAGTACATCTCCCTTATATAATTAAGTATAATGCAGACCTGCTCAAAAACTTAGTATAATTAAAGAAGTCTTATGCCATAAATGATGATGATGAGAGCTGCTTATGTGAATGTCTATAGTGGTTTTCTCTACCAGTGTCACTGTATTAGACAACTGTTATCAAACTTAGCAATAATGATGCATTAATCTGCCAATCAAGTGTGAAAGCTGGCTATGTGTATAGGCATAGTAAACACATATCATCATCATCCTCATTATCATTTATTTATATAGTGTCACTAATAGCGCAGCGCTGTACAGAGAACCCATTCACATCAGTCCCTACCCTATTGGAGCTTACAGTCTAAATTCCCTAATATAGACACACACTCACACACAGACAGAGAGGGAGAGACTAGGGTCAATTTTGATAGCTGCCAATTAACCTAACAGTATGTTTTTTGGAGTGTGGGAGGAAACCACAGCACCCGGAGGAAACCCACGCAAACACAGGGAGAACATACAAACTTCACACAGATAAGGCCATTGTTGATATAAGTACTGGCTCTGCTTACCATTGTCCAGTCTAGTACATAACTGTATTAATGCTGTGAAATATTATTACTTTGAATGCCTTAAATATGCAAGAGCGCATTTGGGTAAGTTTATGCTAATAAAAGATATATGCACTTTTCTTGCCTACCCATACTATTTAATAACCACCAAAAATTAAGCAATATGTAAGCACTGCTTCCAGTTGAAATCAGTCTGTCTGTCTGTCTGTCTATCTATCTATCTATCTATCTATCTTTCTATCTATCTATCTATCTTTCTATCTTTCTATCTATCTATCCGTCTGTCTATCTTTAAAACTGAAAGACATCCATTAAACATACACAATGACAGCATATTTAGTGTGTAATTGATGCTAAAACACAATTCTCACTCTCCTAATATAGCTGATTTTTGACAATGAACTGCATTTTTCATGTGAAGCATTTGATGTCATAAAGATGTAAACCTCACAAAGCAATTCTGTCACTGGTCAGTTTGCTTGACAGACATCTGACTTTAAGGTACTAGCCAATGGAAACATGGTGACATGTAAATATGAAAGCACATTAGGACAAAATATGCAATAAGATAGAGGCAAAGGGAGATGGCTGCTGGGAATGTATTTCATTTATCCCAGAAAATCTTTAAATCTAAGTATTAATACTACGTTGATGTACTTTTGAAATTGGAGAGCTACTTTTTACTAAAAGTACATCTCCCTTATATAATTAAGTATAATGCAGACCTGCTCAAAAACTTAGTATAATTAAAGAAGTCTTATGCCATAAATGATGATGATGAGAGCTGCTTATGTGAATGTCTATAGTGGTTTTCTCTACCAGTGTCACTGTATTAGACAACTGTTATCAAACTTAGCAATAATGATGCATTAATCTGCCAATCAAGTGTGAAAGCTGGCTATGTGTATAGGCATAGTAAACACATATCATCATCATCCTCATTATCATTTATTTATATAGTGTCACTAATAGCGCAGCGCTGTACAGAGAACCCATTCACATCAGTCCCTACCCTATTGGAGCTTACAGTCTAAATTCCCTAATATAGACACACACTCACACACAGACAGAGAGGGAGAGACTAGGGTCAATTTTGATAGCAGCCAATTAACCTAACAGTATGTTTTTTGGAGTGTGGGAGGAAACCACAGCACCCGGAGGAAACCCACGCAAACACAGGGAGAACATACAAACTTCACACAGATAAGGCCATTGTTGATATAAGTACTGGCTCTGCTTACCATTGTCCAGTCTAGTACATAACTGTATTAATGCTGTGAAATATTATTACTTTGAATGCCTTAAATATGCAAGAGCGCATTTGGGTAAGTTTATGCTAATAAAAGATATATGCACTTTTCTTGCCTACCCATACTATTTAATAACCACCAAAAATTAAGCAATATGTAAGCACTGCTTCCAGTTGAAATCAGTCTGTCTGTCTGTCTGTCTGTCTGTCTGTCTGTCTGTCTGTCTGTCTGTCTATCTATCTATCTATCTATCTATCTATCTATCTTTCTATCTTTCTATCTATCTATCCGTCTGTCTATCTTTAAAACTGAAAGACATCCATTAAACATACACAATGACAGCATATTTAGTGTGTAATTGATGCTAAAACACAATTCTCACTCTCCTAATATAGCTGATTTTTGACAATGAACTGCATTTTTCATGTGAAGCATTTGATGTCAAAGATGTAAACCTCACAAAGCAATTCTGTCACTGGTCAGTTTGCTTGACAGACATCTGACTTTAAGGTACTAGCCAATGGAAACATGGTGACATGTAAATATGAAAGCACATTAGGACAAAATATGCAATAAGATAGAGGCAAAGGGAGATGGCTGCTGGGAATGTATTTCATTTATCCCAGAAAATCTTTAAATCTAAGTATTAATACTACGTTGATGTACTTTTGAAATTGGAGAGCTACTTTTTACTAAAAGTACATCTCCCTTATATAATTAAGTATAATGCAGACCTGCTCAAAAACTTAGTATAATTAAAGAAGTCTTATGCCATAAATGATGATGATGAGAGCTGCTTATGTGAATGTCTATAGTGGTTTTCTCTACCAGTGTCACTGTATTAGACAACTGTTATCAAACTTAGCAATAATGATGCATTAATCTGCCAATCAAGTGTGAAAGCTGGCTATGTGTATAGGCATAGTAAACACATATCATCATCATCCTCATTATCATTTATTTATATAGTGTCACTAATAGCGCAGCGCTGTACAGAGAACCCATTCACATCAGTCCCTACCCTATTGGAGCTTACAGTCTAAATTCCCTAATATAGACACACACTCACACACAGACAGAGAGGGAGAGACTAGGGTCAATTTTGATAGCTGCCAATTAACCTAACAGTATGTTTTTTGGAGTGTGGGAGGAAACCACAGCACCCGGAGGAAACCCACGCAAACACAGGGAGAACATACAAACTTCACACAGATAAGGCCATTGTTGATATAAGTACTGGCTCTGCTTACCATTGTCCAGTCTAGTACATAACTGTATTAATGCTGTGAAATATTATTACTTTGAATGCCTTAAATATGCAAGAGCGCATTTGGGTAAGTTTATGCTAATAAAAGATATATGCACTTTTCTTGCCTACCCATACTATTTAATAACCACCAAAAATTAAGCAATATGTAAGCACTGCTTCCAGTTGAAATCAGTCTGTCTGTCTGTCTGTCTGTCTGTCTGTCTGTCTGTCTGTCTGTCTGTCTGTCTGTCTGTCTGTCTATCTATCTATCTTTCTATCTTTCTATCTTTCTATCTATCTATCCGTCTGTCTATCTTTAAAACTGAAAGACATCCATTAAACATACACAATGACAGCATATTTAGTCTGTAATTGATGCTAAAACACAATTCTCACTCTCCTAATATAGCTGATTTTTGACAATGAACTGCATTTTTCATGTGAAGCATTTGATGTCATAAAGATGTAAACCTCACAAAGCAATTCTGTCACTGGTCAGTTTGCTTGACAGACATCTGACTTTAAGGTACTAGCCAATGGAAACATGGTGACATGTAAATATGAAAGCACATTAGGACAAAATATGCAATAAGATAGAGGCAAAGGGAGATGGCTGCTGGGAATGTATTTCATTTATCCCAGAAAATCTTTAAATCTAAGTATTAATACTACGTTGATGTACTTTTGAAATTGGAGAGCTACTTTTTACTAAAAGTACATCTCCCTTATATAATTAAGTATAATGCAGACCTGCTCAAAAACTTAGTATAATTAAAGAAGTCTTATGCCATAAATGATGATGATGAGAGCTGCTTATGTGAATGTCTATAGTGGTTTTCTCTACCAGTGTCACTGTATTAGACAACTGTTATCAAACTTAGCAATAATGATGCATTAATCTGCCAATCAAGTGTGAAAGCTGGCTATGTGTATAGGCATAGTAAACACATATCATCATCATCCTCATTATCATTTATTTATATAGTGTCACTAATAGCGCAGCGCTGTACAGAGAACCCATTCACATCAGTCCCTACCCTATTGGAGCTTACAGTCTAAATTCCCTAATATAGACACACACTCACACACAGACAGAGAGGGAGAGACTAGGGTCAATTTTGATAGCAGCCAATTAACCTAACAGTATGTTTTTTGGAGTGTGGGAGGAAACCACAGCACCCGGAGGAAACCCACGCAAACACAGGGAGAACATACAAACTTCACACAGATAAGGCCATTGTTGATATAAGTACTGGCTCTGCTTACCATTGTCCAGTCTAGTACATAACTGTATTAATGCTGTGAAATATTATTACTTTGAATGCCTTAAATATGCAAGAGCGCATTTGGGTAAGTTTATGCTAATAAAAGATATATGCACTTTTCTTGCCTACCCATACTATTTAATAACCACCAAAAATTAAGCAATATGTAAGCACTGCTTCCAGTTGAAATCAGTCTGTCTGTCTGTCTATCTATCTATCTATCTATCTATCTTTCTATCTTTCTATCTATCTATCCGTCTGTCTATCTTTAAAACTGAAAGACATCCATTAAACATACACAATGACAGCATATTTAGTGTGTAATTGATGCTAAAGCACAATTCTCACTCTCCTAATATAGCTGGCTGATTTTTGACAATGAACTGCATTTTTCATGTGAAGCATTTGATGTCATAAAGATGTAAACCTCACAAAGCAATTCTGTCACTGGTCAGTTTGCTTGACAGACATCTGACTTTAAGGTACTAGCCAATGGAAACATGGTGACATGTAAATATGAAAGCACATTAGGACAAAATATGCAATAAGATAGAGGCAAAGGGAGATGGCTGCTGGGAATGTATTTCATTTATCCCAGAAAATCTTTAAATCTAAGTATTAATACTACGTTGATGTACTTTTGAAATTGGAGAGCTACTTTTTACTAAAAGTACATCTCCCTTATATAATTAAGTATAATGCAGACCTGCTCAAAAACTTAGTATAATTAAAGAAGTCTTATGCAATAAATGATGATGATGAGAGCTGCTTATGTGAATGTCTATAGTGGTTTTCTCTACCAGTGTCATTGTATTAGACAACTGTTATCAAACTTAGCAATAATGATGCATTAATCTGCCAATCAAGTGTGAAAGCTGGCTATGTGTATAGGCATAGTAAACACATATCATCATCATCCTCATTATCATTTATTTATATAGTGTCACTAATAGCGCAGCGCTGTACAGAGAACCCATTCACATCAGTCCCTACCCTATTGGAGCTTACAGTCTAAATTCCCTAATATAGACACACACTCACACACAGACAGAGAGGGAGAGACTAGGGTCAATTTTGATAGCAGCCAATTAACCTAACAGTATGTTTTTTGGAGTGTGGGAGGAAACCCACGCAAACACAGGGAGAACATACAAACTTCACACAGATAAGGCCATTGTTGATATAAGTACTGGCTCTGCTTACCATTGTCCAGTCTAGTACATAACTGTATTAATGCTGTGAAATATTATTACTTTGAATGCCTTAAATATGCAAGAGCGCATTTGGGTAAGTTTATGCTAATAAAAGATATATGCACTTTTCTTGCCTACCCATACTATTTAATAACCACCAAAAATTAAGCAATATGTAAGCACTGCTTCCAGTTGAAATCAGTCTGTCTGTCTGTCTATCTATCTATCTATCTATCTATCTATCTTTCTATCTTTCTATCTATCTATCCGTCTGTCTATCTTTAAAACTGAAAGACATCCATTAAACATACACAATGACAGCATATTTAGTGTGTAATTGATGCTAAAACACAATTCTCACTCTCCTAATATAGCTGATTTTTGACAATGAACTGCATTTTTCATGTGAAGCATTTGATGTCATAAAGATGTAAACCTCACAAAGCAATTCTGTCACTGGTCAGTTTGCTTGACAGACATCTGACTTTAAGGTACTAGCCAATGGAAACATGGTGACATGTAAATATGAAAGCACATTAGGACAAAATATGCAATAAGATAGAGGCAAAGGGAGATGGCTGCTGGGAATGTATTTCATTTATCCCAGAAAATCTTTAAATCTAAGTATTAATACTACGTTGATGTACTTTTGAAATTGGAGAGCTACTTTTTACTAAAAGTACATCTCCCTTATATAATTAAGTATAATGCAGACCTGCTCAAAAACTTAGTATAATTAAAGAAGTCTTATGCCATAAATGATGATGATGAGAGCTGCTTATGTGAATGTCTATAGTGGTTTTCTCTACCAGTGTCACTGTATTAGACAACTGTTATCAAACTTAGCAATAATGATGCATTAATCTGCCAATCAAGTGTGAAAGCTGGCTATGTGTATAGGCATAGTAAACACATATCATCATCATCCTCATTATCATTTATTTATATAGTGTCACTAATAGCGCAGCGCTGTACAGAGAACCCATTCACATCAGTCCCTACCCTATTGGAGCTTACAGTCTAAATTCCCTAATATAGACACACACTCACACACAGACAGAGAGGGAGAGACTAGGGTCAATTTTGATAGCAGCCAATTAACCTAACAGTATGTTTTTTGGAGTGTGGGAGGAAACCCACGCAAACACAGGGAGAACATACAAACTTCACACAGATAAGGCCATTGTTGATATAAGTACTGGCTCTGCTTACCATTGTCCAGTCTAGTACATAACTGTATTAATGCTGTGAAATATTATTACTTTGAATGCCTTAAATATGCAAGAGCGCATTTGGGTAAGTTTATGCTAATAAAAGATATATGCACTTTTCTTGCCTACCCATACTATTTAATAACCACCAAAAATTAAGCAATATGTAAGCACTGCTTCCAGTTGAAATCAGTCTGTCTGTCTGTCTATCTATCTATCTATCTATCTATCTATCTTTCTATCTTTCTATCTATCTATCCGTCTGTCTATCTTTAAAACTGAAAGACATCCATTAAACATACACAATGACAGCATATTTAGTGTGTAATTGATGCTAAAACACAATTCTCACTCTCCTAATATAGCTGATTTTTGACAATGAACTGCATTTTTCATGTGAAGCATTTGATGTCATAAAGATGTAAACCTCACAAAGCAATTCTGTCACTGGTCAGTTTGCTTGACAGACATCTGACTTTAAGGTACTAGCCAATGGAAACATGGTGACATGTAAATATGAAAGCACATTAGGACAAAATATGCAATAAGATAGAGGCAAAGGGAGATGGCTGCTGGGAATGTATTTCATTTATCCCAGAAAATCTTTAAATCTAAGTATTAATACTACGTTGATGTACTTTTGAAATTGGAGAGCTACTTTTTACTAAAAGTACATCTCCCTTATATAATTAAGTATAATGCAGACCTGCTCAAAAACTTAGTATAATTAAAGAAGTCTTATGCCATAAATGATGATGATGAGAGCTGCTTATGTGAATGTCTATAGTGGTTTTCTCTACCAGTGTCACTGTATTAGACAACTGTTATCAAACTTAGCAATAATGATGCATTAATCTGCCAATCAAGTGTGAAAGCTGGCTATGTGTATAGGCATAGTAAACACATATCATCATCATCCTCATTATCATTTATTTATATAGTGTCACTAATAGCGCAGCGCTGTACAGAGAACCCATTCACATCAGTCCCTACCCTATTGGAGCTTACAGTCTAAATTCCCTAATATAGACACACACTCACACACAGACAGAGAGGGAGAGACTAGGGTCAATTTTGATAGCAGCCAATTAACCTAACAGTATGTTTTTTGGAGTGTGGGAGGAAACCACAGCACCCGGAGGAAACCCACGCAAACACAGGGAGAACATACAAACTTCACACAGATAAGGCCATTGTTAATATAAGTACTGGCTCTGCTTACCATTGTCCAGTCTAGTACATAACTGTATTAATGCTGTGAAATATTATTACTTTGAATGCCTTAAATATGCAAGAGCGCATTTGGGTAAGTTTATGCTAATAAAAGATATATGCACTTTTCTTGCCTACCCATACTATTTAATAACCACCAAAAATTAAGCAATATGTAAGCACTGCTTCCAGTTGAAATCAGTCTGTCTGTCTGTCTGTCTATCTATCTATCTATCTATCTATCTTTCTATCTATCTATCTATCTTTCTATCTTTCTATCTATCTATCCGTCTGTCTATCTTTAAAACTGAAAGACATCCATTAAACATACACAATGACAGCATATTTAGTGTGTAATTGATGCTAAAACACAATTCTCACTCTCCTAATATAGCTGATTTTTGACAATGAACTGCATTTTTCATGTGAAGCATTTGATGTCATAAAGATGTAAACCTCACAAAGCAATTCTGTCACTGGTCAGTTTGCTTGACAGACATCTGACTTTAAGGTACTAGCCAATGGAAACATGGTGACATGTAAATATGAAAGCACATTAGGACAAAATATGCAATAAGATAGAGGCAAAGGGAGATGGCTGCTGGGAATGTATTTCATTTATCCCAGAAAATCTTTAAATCTAAGTATTAATACTACGTTGATGTACTTTTGAAATTGGAGAGCTACTTTTTACTAAAAGTACATCTCCCTTATATAATTAAGTATAATGCAGACCTGCTCAAAAACTTAGTATAATTAAAGAAGTCTTATGCCATAAATGATGATGATGAGAGCTGCTTATGTGAATGTCTATAGTGGTTTTCTCTACCAGTGTCACTGTATTAGACAACTGTTATCAAACTTAGCAATAATGATGCATTAATCTGCCAATCAAGTGTGAAAGCTGGCTATGTGTATAGGCATAGTAAACACATATCATCATCATCCTCATTATCATTTATTTATATAGTGTCACTAATAGCGCAGCGCTGTACAGAGAACCCATTCACATCAGTCCCTACCCTATTGGAGCTTACAGTCTAAATTCCCTAATATAGACACACACTCACACACAGACAGAGAGGGAGAGACTAGGGTCAATTTTGATAGCAGCCAATTAACCTAACAGTATGTTTTTTGGAGTGTGGGAGGAAACCACAGCACCCGGAGGAAACCCACGCAAACACAGGGAGAACAAACTTCACACAGATAAGGCCATTGTTGATATAAGTACTGGCTCTGCTTACCATTGTCCAGTCTAGTACATAACTGTATTAATGCTGTGAAATATTATTACTTTGAATGCCTTAAATATGCAAGAGCGCATTTGGGTAAGTTTATGCTAATAAAAGATATATGCACTTTTCTTGCCTACCCATACTATTTAATAACCACCAAAAATTAAGCAATATGTAAGCACTGCTTCCAGTTGAAATCAGTCTGTCTGTCTGTCTGTCTGTCTGTCTGTCTGTCTGTCTGTCTGTCTGTCTGTCTGTCTGTCTGTCTGTCTGTCTGTCTGTCTGTCTGTCTATCTATCTATCTATCTATCTATCTATCTTTCTATCTTTCTATCTATCTATCCGTCTGTCTATCTTTAAAACTGAAAGACATCCATTAAACATACACAATGACAGCATATTTAGTGTGTAATTGATGCTAAAACACAATTCTCACTCTCCTAATATAGCTGATTTTTGACAATGAACTGCATTTTTCATGTGAAGCATTTGATGTCAAAGATGTAAACCTCACAAAGCAATTCTGTCACTGGTCAGTTTGCTTGACAGACATCTGACTTTAAGGTACTAGCCAATGGAAACATGGTGACATGTAAATATGAAAGCACATTAGGACAAAATATGCAATAAGATAGAGGCAAAGGGAGATGGCTGCTGGGAATGTATTTCATTTATCCCAGAAAATCTTTAAATCTAAGTATTAATACTACGTTGATGTACTTTTGAAATTGGAGAGCTACTTTTTACTAAAAGTACATCTCCCTTATATAATTAAGTATAATGCAGACCTGCTCAAAAACTTAGTATAATTAAAGAAGTCTTATGCCATAAATGATGATGATGAGAGCTGCTTATGTGAATGTCTATAGTGGTTTTCTCTACCAGTGTCACTGTATTAGACAACTGTTATCAAACTTAGCAATAATGATGCATTAATCTGCCAATCAAGTGTGAAAGCTGGCTATGTGTATAGGCATAGTAAACACATATCATCATCATCCTCATTATCATTTATTTATATAGTGTCACTAATAGCGCAGCGCTGTACAGAGAACCCATTCACATCAGTCCCTACCCTATTGGAGCTTACAGTCTAAATTCCCTAATATAGACACACACTCACACACAGACAGAGAGGGAGAGACTAGGGTCAATTTTGATAGCTGCCAATTAACCTAACAGTATGTTTTTTGGAGTGTGGGAGGAAACCACAGCACCCGGAGGAAACCCACGCAAACACAGGGAGAACATACAAACTTCACACAGATAAGGCCATTGTTGATATAAGTACTGGCTCTGCTTACCATTGTCCAGTCTAGTACATAACTGTATTAATGCTGTGAAATATTATTACTTTGAATGCCTTAAATATGCAAGAGCGCATTTGGGTAAGTTTATGCTAATAAAAGATATATGCACTTTTCTTGCCTACCCATACTATTTAATAACCACCAAAAATTAAGCAATATGTAAGCACTGCTTCCAGTTGAAATCAGTCTGTCTGTCTGTCTGTCTGTCTGTCTGTCTGTCTGTCTGTCTGTCTGTCTGTCTATCTATCTATCTTTCTATCTTTCTATCTTTCTATCTATCTATCCGTCTGTCTATCTTTAAAACTGAAAGACATCCATTAAACATACACAATGACAGCATATTTAGTCTGTAATTGATGCTAAAACACAATTCTCACTCTCCTAATATAGCTGATTTTTGACAATGAACTGCATTTTTCATGTGAAGCATTTGATGTCATAAAGATGTAAACCTCACAAAGCAATTCTGTCACTGGTCAGTTTGCTTGACAGACATCTGACTTTAAGGTACTAGCCAATGGAAACATGGTGACATGTAAATATGAAAGCACATTAGGACAAAATATGCAATAAGATAGAGGCAAAGGGAGATGGCTGCTGGGAATGTATTTCATTTATCCCAGAAAATCTTTAAATCTAAGTATTAATACTACGTTGATGTACTTTTGAAATTGGAGAGCTACTTTTTACTAAAAGTACATCTCCCTTATATAATTAAGTATAATGCAGACCTGCTCAAAAACTTAGTATAATTAAAGAAGTCTTATGCCATAAATGATGATGATGAGAGCTGCTTATGTGAATGTCTATAGTGGTTTTCTCTACCAGTGTCACTGTATTAGACAACTGTTATCAAACTTAGCAATAATGATGCATTAATCTGCCAATCAAGTGTGAAAGCTGGCTATGTGTATAGGCATAGTAAACACATATCATCATCATCCTCATTATCATTTATTTATATAGTGTCACTAATAGCGCAGCGCTGTACAGAGAACCCATTCACATCAGTCCCTACCCTATTGGAGCTTACAGTCTAAATTCCCTAATATAGACACACACTCACACACAGACAGAGAGGGAGAGACTAGGGTCAATTTTGATAGCAGCCAATTAACCTAACAGTATGTTTTTTGGAGTGTGGGAGGAAACCACAGCACCCGGAGGAAACCCACGCAAACACAGGGAGAACATACAAACTTCACACAGATAAGGCCATTGTTGATATAAGTACTGGCTCTGCTTACCATTGTCCAGTCTAGTACATAACTGTATTAATGCTGTGAAATATTATTACTTTGAATGCCTTAAATATGCAAGAGCGCATTTGGGTAAGTTTATGCTAATAAAAGATATATGCACTTTTCTTGCCTACCCATACTATTTAATAACCACCAAAAATTAAGCAATATGTAAGCACTGCTTCCAGTTGAAATCAGTCTGTCTGTCTGTCTATCTATCTATCTATCTATCTATCTTTCTATCTTTCTATCTATCTATCCGTCTGTCTATCTTTAAAACTGAAAGACATCCATTAAACATACACAATGACAGCATATTTAGTGTGTAATTGATGCTAAAACACAATTCTCACTCTCCTAATATAGCTGATTTTTGACAATGAACTGCATTTTTCATGTGAAGCATTTGATGTCATAAAGATGTAAACCTCACAAAGCAATTCTGTCACTGGTCAGTTTGCTTGACAGACATCTGACTTTAAGGTACTAGCCAATGGAAACATGGTGACATGTAAATATGAAAGCACATTAGGACAAAATATGCAATAAGATAGAGGCAAAGGGAGATGGCTGCTGGGAATGTATTTCATTTATCCCAGAAAATCTTTAAATCTAAGTATTAATACTACGTTGATGTACTTTTGAAATTGGAGAGCTACTTTTTACTAAAAGTACATCTCCCTTATATAATTAAGTATAATGCAGACCTGCTCAAAAACTTAGTATAATTAAAGAAGTCTTATGCCATAAATGATGATGATGAGAGCTGCTTATGTGAATGTCTATAGTGGTTTTCTCTACCAGTGTCACTGTATTAGACAACTGTTATCAAACTTAGCAATAATGATGCATTAATCTGCCAATCAAGTGTGAAAGCTGGCTATGTGTATAGGCATAGTAAACACATATCATCATCATCCTCATTATCATTTATTTATATAGTGTCACTAATAGCGCAGCGCTGTACAGAGAACCCATTCACATCAGTCCCTACCCTATTGGAGCTTACAGTCTAAATTCCCTAATATAGACACACACTCACACACAGACAGAGAGGGAGAGACTAGGGTCAATTTTGATAGCTGCCAATTAACCTAACAGTATGTTTTTTGGAGTGTGGGAGGAAACCACAGCACCCGGAGGAAACCCACGCAAACACAGGGAGAACATACAAACTTCACACAGATAAGGCCATTGTTGATATAAGTACTGGCTCTGCTTACCATTGTCCAGTCTAGTACATAACTGTATTAATGCTGTGAAATATTATTACTTTGAATGCCTTAAATATGCAAGAGCGCATTTGGGTAAGTTTATGCTAATAAAAGATATATGCACTTTTCTTGCCTACCCATACTATTTAATAACCACCAAAAATTAAGCAATATGTAAGCACTGCTTCCAGTTGAAATCAGTCTGTCTGTCTGTCTGTCTGTCTGTCTGTCTGTCTATCTATCTATCTTTCTATCTTTCTATCTATCTATCCGTCTGTCTATCTTTAAAACTGAAAGACATCCATTAAACATACACAATGACAGCATATTTAGTGTGTAATTGATGCTAAAACACAATTCTCACTCTCCTAATATAGCTGATTTTTGACAATGAACTGCATTTTTCATGTGAAGCATTTGATGTCATAAAGATGTAAACCTCACAAAGCAATTCTGTCACTGGTCAGTTTGCTTGACAGACATCTGACTTTAAGGTACTAGCCAATGGAAACATGGTGACATGTAAATATGAAAGCACATTAGGACAAAATATGCAATAAGATAGAGGCAAAGGGAGATGGCTGCTGGGAATGTATTTCATTTATCCCAGAAAATCTTTAAATCTAAGTATTAATACTACGTTGATGTACTTTTGAAATTGGAGAGCTACTTTTTACTAAAAGTACATCTCCCTTATATAATTAAGTATAATGCAGACCTGCTCAAAAACTTAGTATAATTAAAGAAGTCTTATGCCATAAATGATGATGATGAGAGCTGCTTATGTGAATGTCTATAGTGGTTTTCTCTACCAGTGTCACTGTATTAGACAACTGTTATCAAACTTAGCAATAATGATGCATTAATCTGCCAATCAAGTGTGAAAGCTGGCTATGTGTATAGGCATAGTAAACACATATCATCATCATCCTCATTATCATTTATTTATATAGTGTCACTAATAGCGCAGCGCTGTACAGAGAACCCATTCACATCAGTCCCTACCCTATTGGAGCTTACAGTCTAAATTCCCTAATATAGACACACACTCACACACAGACAGAGAGGGAGAGACTAGGGTCAATTTTGATAGCAGCCAATTAACCTAACAGTATGTTTTTTGGAGTGTGGGAGGAAACCACAGCACCCGGAGGAAACCCACGCAAACACAGGGAGAACATACAAACTTCACACAGATAAAGCCATTGTTGATATAAGTACTGGCTCTGCTTACCATTGTCCAGTCTAGTACATAACTGTATTAATGCTGTGAAATATTATTACTTTGAATGCCTTAAATATGCAAGAGCGCATTTGGGTAAGTTTATGCTAATAAAAGATATATGCACTTTTCTTGCCTACCCATACTATTTAATAACCACCAAAAATTAAGCAATATGTAAGCACTGCTTCCAGTTGAAATCAGTCTGTCTGTCTGTCTGTCTGTCTATCTATCTATCTATCTATCTATCTATCTATCTTTCTATCTATCTATCTTTCTATCTTTCTATCTATCTATCCGTCTGTCTATCTTTAAAACTGAAAGACATCCATTAAACATACACAATGACAGCATATTTAGTGTGTAATTGATGCTAAAACACAATTCTCACTCTCCTAATATAGCTGATTTTTGACAATGAACTGCATTTTTCATGTGAAGCATTTGATGTCATAAAGATGTAAACCTCACAAAGCAATTCTGTCACTGGTCAGTTTGCTTGACAGACATCTGACTTTAAGGTA
>NW_027448135.1:150000-190000 GCF_038048845.1 Mixophyes fleayi | reverse complement strand
ATGTAAATATGAAAGCACATTAGGACAAAATATGCAATAAGATAGAGGCAAAGGGAGATGGCTGCTGGGAATGTATTTCATTTATCCCAGAAAATCTTTAAATCTAAGTATTAATACTACGTTGATGTACTTTTGAAATTGGAGAGCTACTTTTTACTAAAAGTACATCTCCCTTATATAATTAAGTATAATGCAGACCTGCTCAAAAACTTAGTATAGTTAAAGAAGTCTTATGCAATAAATGATGATGATGAGAGCTGCTTATGTGAATGTCTATAGTGGTTTTCTCTACCAGTGTCATTGTATTAGACAACTGTTATCAAACTTAGCAATAATGATGCATTAATCTGCCAATCAAGTGTGAAAGCTGGCTATGTGTATAGGCATAGTAAACACATATCATCATCATCCTCATTATCATTTATTTATATAGTGTCACTAATAGCGCAGCGCTGTACAGAGAACCCATTCACATCAGTCCCTACCCTATTGGAGCTTACAGTCTAAATTCCCTAATATAGACACACACTCACACACAGACAGAGAGGGAGAGACTAGGGTCAATTTTGATAGCAGCCAATTAACCTAACAGTATGTTTTTTGGAGTGTGGGAGGAAACCACAGCACCCGGAGGAAACCCACGCAAACACAGGGAGAACATACAAACTTCACACAGATAAGGCCATTGTTGATATAAGTACTGGCTCTGCTTACCATTGTCCAGTCTAGTACATAACTGTATTAATGCTGTGAAATATTATTACTTTGAATGCCTTAAATATGCAAGAGCGCATTTGGGTAAGTTTATGCTAATAAAAGATATATGCACTTTTCTTGCCTACCCATACTATTTAATAACCACCAAAAATTAAGCAATATGTAAGCACTGCTTCCAGTTGAAATCAGTCTGTCTGTCTGTCTGTCTGTCTGTCTGTCTGTCTGTCTGTCTGTCTGTCTATCTATCTATCTTTCTATCTTTCTATCTTTCTATCTATCTATCCGTCTGTCTATCTTTAAAACTGAAAGACATCCATTAAACATACACAATGACAGCATATTTAGTCTGTAATTGATGCTAAAACACAATTCTCACTCTCCTAATATAGCTGATTTTTGACAATGAACTGCATTTTTCATGTGAAGCATTTGATGTCATAAAGATGTAAACCTCACAAAGCAATTCTGTCACTGGTCAGTTTGCTTGACAGACATCTGACTTTAAGGTACTAGCCAATGGAAACATGGTGACATGTAAATATGAAAGCACATTAGGACAAAATATGCAATAAGATAGAGGCAAAGGGAGATGGCTGCTGGGAATGTATTTCATTTATCCCAGAAAATCTTTAAATCTAAGTATTAATACTACGTTGATGTACTTTTGAAATTGGAGAGCTACTTTTTACTAAAAGTACATCTCCCTTATATAATTAAGTATAATGCAGACCTGCTCAAAAACTTAGTATAATTAAAGAAGTCTTATGCCATAAATGATGATGATGAGAGCTGCTTATGTGAATGTCTATAGTGGTTTTCTCTACCAGTGTCACTGTATTAGACAACTGTTATCAAACTTAGCAATAATGATGCATTAATCTGCCAATCAAGTGTGAAAGCTGGCTATGTGTATAGGCATAGTAAACACATATCATCATCATCCTCATTATCATTTATTTATATAGTGTCACTAATAGCGCAGCGCTGTACAGAGAACCCATTCACATCAGTCCCTACCCTATTGGAGCTTACAGTCTAAATTCCCTAATATAGACACACACTCACACACAGACAGAGAGGGAGAGACTAGGGTCAATTTTGATAGCAGCCAATTAACCTAACAGTATGTTTTTTGGAGTGTGGGAGGAAACCACAGCACCCGGAGGAAACCCACGCAAACACAGGGAGAACATACAAACTTCACACAGATAAGGCCATTGTTGATATAAGTACTGGCTCTGCTTACCATTGTCCAGTCTAGTACATAACTGTATTAATGCTGTGAAATATTATTACTTTGAATGCCTTAAATATGCAAGAGCGCATTTGGGTAAGTTTATGCTAATAAAAGATATATGCACTTTTCTTGCCTACCCATACTATTTAATAACCACCAAAAATTAAGCAATATGTAAGCACTGCTTCCAGTTGAAATCAGTCTGTCTGTCTGTCTATCTATCTATCTATCTATCTATCTTTCTATCTTTCTATCTATCTATCCGTCTGTCTATCTTTAAAACTGAAAGACATCCATTAAACATACACAATGACAGCATATTTAGTGTGTAATTGATGCTAAAACACAATTCTCACTCTCCTAATATAGCTGATTTTTGACAATGAACTGCATTTTTCATGTGAAGCATTTGATGTCATAAAGATGTAAACCTCACAAAGCAATTCTGTCACTGGTCAGTTTGCTTGACAGACATCTGACTTTAAGGTACTAGCCAATGGAAACATGGTGACATGTAAATATGAAAGCACATTAGGACAAAATATGCAATAAGATAGAGGCAAAGGGAGATGGCTGCTGGGAATGTATTTCATTTATCCCAGAAAATCTTTAAATCTAAGTATTAATACTACGTTGATGTACTTTTGAAATTGGAGAGCTACTTTTTACTAAAAGTACATCTCCCTTATATAATTAAGTATAATGCAGACCTGCTCAAAAACTTAGTATAATTAAAGAAGTCTTATGCCATAAATGATGATGATGAGAGCTGCTTATGTGAATGTCTATAGTGGTTTTCTCTACCAGTGTCACTGTATTAGACAACTGTTATCAAACTTAGCAATAATGATGCATTAATCTGCCAATCAAGTGTG
The DNA here is from genome assembly GCF_038048845.1 of Mixophyes fleayi. Lineage (NCBI taxonomy): Eukaryota > Metazoa > Chordata > Amphibia > Anura > Limnodynastidae > Mixophyes > Mixophyes fleayi. The sequence goes on along the minus strand of NW_027448135.1, from coordinate 187,171 downwards.
AAAGCTGGCTATGTGTATAGGCATAGTAAACACATATCATCATCATCCTCATTATCATTTATTTATATAGTGTCACTAATAGCGCAGCGCTGTACAGAGAACCCATTCACATCAGTCCCTACCCTATTGGAGCTTACAGTCTAAATTCCCTAATATAGACACACACTCACACACAGACAGAGAGGGAGAGACTAGGGTCAATTTTGATAGCTGCCAATTAACCTAACAGTATGTTTTTTGGAGTGTGGGAGGAAACCACAGCACCCGGAGGAAACCCACGCAAACACAGGGAGAACATACAAACTTCACACAGATAAGGCCATTGTTGATATAAGTACTGGCTCTGCTTACCATTGTCCAGTCTAGTACATAACTGTATTAATGCTGTGAAATATTATTACTTTGAATGCCTTAAATATGCAAGAGCGCATTTGGGTAAGTTTATGCTAATAAAAGATATATGCACTTTTCTTGCCTACCCATACTATTTAATAACCACCAAAAATTAAGCAATATGTAAGCACTGCTTCCAGTTGAAATCAGTCTGTCTGTCTGTCTGTCTGTCTGTCTATCTATCTATCTTTCTATCTTTCTATCTATCTATCCGTCTGTCTATCTTTAAAACTGAAAGACATCCATTAAACATACACAATGACAGCATATTTAGTGTGTAATTGATGCTAAAACACAATTCTCACTCTCCTAATATAGCTGATTTTTGACAATGAACTGCATTTTTCATGTGAAGCATTTGATGTCATAAAGATGTAAACCTCACAAAGCAATTCTGTCACTGGTCAGTTTGCTTGACAGACATCTGACTTTAAGGTACTAGCCAATGGAAACATGGTGACATGTAAATATGAAAGCACATTAGGACAAAATATGCAATAAGATAGAGGCAAAGGGAGATGGCTGCTGGGAATGTATTTCATTTATCCCAGAAAATCTTTAAATCTAAGTATTAATACTACGTTGATGTACTTTTGAAATTGGAGAGCTACTTTTTACTAAAAGTACATCTCCCTTATATAATTAAGTATAATGCAGACCTGCTCAAAAACTTAGTATAATTAAAGAAGTCTTATGCCATAAATGATGATGATGAGAGCTGCTTATGTGAATGTCTATAGTGGTTTTCTCTACCAGTGTCACTGTATTAGACAACTGTTATCAAACTTAGCAATAATGATGCATTAATCTGCCAATCAAGTGTGAAAGCTGGCTATGTGTATAGGCATAGTAAACACATATCATCATCATCCTCATTATCATTTATTTATATAGTGTCACTAATAGCGCAGCGCTGTACAGAGAACCCATTCACATCAGTCCCTACCCTATTGGAGCTTACAGTCTAAATTCCCTAATATAGACACACACTCACACACAGACAGAGAGGGAGAGACTAGGGTCAATTTTGATAGCAGCCAATTAACCTAACAGTATGTTTTTTGGAGTGTGGGAGGAAACCACAGCACCCGGAGGAAACCCACGCAAACACAGGGAGAACATACAAACTTCACACAGATAAAGCCATTGTTGATATAAGTACTGGCTCTGCTTACCATTGTCCAGTCTAGTACATAACTGTATTAATGCTGTGAAATATTATTACTTTGAATGCCTTAAATATGCAAGAGCGCATTTGGGTAAGTTTATGCTAATAAAAGATATATGCACTTTTCTTGCCTACCCATACTATTTAATAACCACCAAAAATTAAGCAATATGTAAGCACTGCTTCCAGTTGAAATCAGTCTGTCTGTCTGTCTGTCTGTCTATCTATCTATCTATCTATCTATCTATCTATCTATCTATCTTTCTATCTATCTATCTTTCTATCTTTCTATCTATCTATCCGTCTGTCTATCTTTAAAACTGAAAGACATCCATTAAACATACACAATGACAGCATATTTAGTGTGTAATTGATGCTAAAACACAATTCTCACTCTCCTAATATAGCTGATTTTTGACAATGAACTGCATTTTTCATGTGAAGCATTTGATGTCATAAAGATGTAAACCTCACAAAGCAATTCTGTCACTGGTCAGTTTGCTTGACAGACATCTGACTTTAAGGTACTAGCCAATGGAAACATGGTGACATGTAAATATGAAAGCACATTAGGACAAAATATGCAATAAGATAGAGGCAAAGGGAGATGGCTGCTGGGAATGTATTTCATTTATCCCAGAAAATCTTTAAATCTAAGTATTAATACTACGTTGATGTACTTTTGAAATTGGAGAGCTACTTTTTACTAAAAGTACATCTCCCTTATATAATTAAGTATAATGCAGACCTGCTCAAAAACTTAGTATAGTTAAAGAAGTCTTATGCAATAAATGATGATGATGAGAGCTGCTTATGTGAATGTCTATAGTGGTTTTCTCTACCAGTGTCATTGTATTAGACAACTGTTATCAAACTTAGCAATAATGATGCATTAATCTGCCAATCAAGTGTGAAAGCTGGCTATGTGTATAGGCATAGTAAACACATATCATCATCATCCTCATTATCATTTATTTATATAGTGTCACTAATAGCGCAGCGCTGTACAGAGAACCCATTCACATCAGTCCCTACCCTATTGGAGCTTACAGTCTAAATTCCCTAATATAGACACACACTCACACACAGACAGAGAGGGAGAGACTAGGGTCAATTTTGATAGCAGCCAATTAACCTAACAGTATGTTTTTTGGAGTGTGGGAGGAAACCACAGCACCCGGAGGAAACCCACGCAAACACAGGGAGAACATACAAACTTCACACAGATAAGGCCATTGTTGATATAAGTACTGGCTCTGCTTACCATTGTCCAGTCTAGTACATAACTGTATTAATGCTGTGAAATATTATTACTTTGAATGCCTTAAATATGCAAGAGCGCATTTGGGTAAGTTTATGCTAATAAAAGATATATGCACTTTTCTTGCCTACCCATACTATTTAATAACCACCAAAAATTAAGCAATATGTAAGCACTGCTTCCAGTTGAAATCAGTCTGTCTGTCTGTCTATCTATCTATCTATCTATCTATCTATCTTTCTATCTATCTATCCGTCTGTCTATCTTTAAAACTGAAAGACATCCATTAAACATACACAATGACAGCATATTTAGTGTGTAATTGATGCTAAAACACAATTCTCACTCTCCTAATATAGCTGATTTTTGACAATGAACTGCATTTTTCATGTGAAGCATTTGATGTCAAAGATGTAAACCTCACAAAGCAATTCTGTCACTGGTCAGTTTGCTTGACAGACATCTGACTTTAAGGTACTAGCCAATGGAAACATGGTGACATGTAAATATGAAAGCACATTAGGACAAAATATGCAATAAGATAGAGGCAAAGGGAGATGGCTGCTGGGAATGTATTTCATTTATCCCAGAAAATCTTTAAATCTAAGTATTAATACTACGTTGATGTACTTTTGAAATTGGAGAGCTACTTTTTACTAAAAGTACATCTCCCTTATATAATTAAGTATAATGCAGACCTGCTCAAAAACTTAGTATAATTAAAGAAGTCTTATGCAATAAATGATGATGATGAGAGCTGCTTATGTGAATGTCTATAGTGGTTTTCTCTACCAGTGTCATTGTATTAGACAACTGTTATCAAACTTAGCAATAATGATGCATTAATCTGCCAATCAAGTGTGAAAGCTGGCTATGTGTATAGGCATAGTAAACACATATCATCATCATCCTCATTATCATTTATTTATATAGTGTCACTAATAGCGCAGCGCTGTACAGAGAACCCATTCACATCAGTCCCTACCCTATTGGAGCTTACAGTCTAAATTCCCTAATATAGACACACACTCACACACAGACAGAGAGGGAGAGACTAGGGTCAATTTTGATAGCAGCCAATTAACCTAACAGTATGTTTTTTGGAGTGTGGGAGGAAACCACAGCACCCGGAGGAAACCCACGCAAACACAGGGAGAACATACAAACTTCACACAGATAAGGCCATTGTTGATATAAGTACTGGCTCTGCTTACCATTGTCCAGTCTAGTACATAACTGTATTAATGCTGTGAAATATTATTACTTTGAATGCCTTAAATATGCAAGAGCGCATTTGGGTAAGTTTATGCTAATAAAAGATATATGCACTTTTCTTGCCTACCCATACTATTTAATAACCACCAAAAATTAAGCAATATGTAAGCACTGCTTCCAGTTGAAATCAGTCTGTCTGTCTATCTATCTATCTTTCTATCTATCTATCTTTCTATCTTTCTATCTATCTATCCGTCTGTCTATCTTTAAAACTGAAAGACATCCATTAAACATACACAATGACAGCATATTTAGTGTGTAAAATTGATGCTAAAACACAATTCTCACTCTCCTAATATAGCTGATTTTTGACAATGAACTGCATTTTTCATGTGAAGCATTTGATGTCATAAAGATGTAAACCTCACAAAGCAATTCTGTCACTGGTCAGTTTGCTTGACAGACATCTGACTTTAAGGTACTAGCCAATGGAAACATGGTGACATGTAAATATGAAAGCACATTAGGACAAAATATGCAATAAGATAGAGGCAAAGGGAGATGGCTGCTGGGAATGTATTTCATTTATCCCAGAAAATCTTTAAATCTAAGTATTAATACTACGTTGATGTACTTTTGAAATTGGAGAGCTACTTTTTACTAAAAGTACATCTCCCTTATATAATTAAGTATAATGCAGACCTGCTCAAAAACTTAGTATAATTAAAGAAGTCTTATGCAATAAATGATGATGATGAGAGCTGCTTATGTGAATGTCTATAGTGGTTTTCTCTACCAGTGTCACTGTATTAGACAACTGTTATCAAACTTAGCAATAATGATGCATTAATCTGCCAATCAAGTGTGAAAGCTGGCTATGTGTATAGGCATAGTAAACACATATCATCATCATCCTCATTATCATTTATTTATATAGTGTCACTAATAGCGCAGCGCTGTACAGAGAACCCATTCACATCAGTCCCTACCCTATTGGAGCTTACAGTCTAAATTCCCTAATATAGACACACACTCACACACAGACAGAGAGGGAGAGACTAGGGTCAATTTTGATAGCAGCCAATTAACCTAACAGTATGTTTTTTGGAGTGTGGGAGGAAACCACAGCACCCGGAGGAAACCCACGCAAACACAGGGAGAACATACAAACTTCACACAGATAAAGCCATTGTTGATATAAGTACTGGCTCTGCTTACCATTGTCCAGTCTAGTACATAACTGTATTAATGCTGTGAAATATTATTACTTTGAATGCCTTAAATATGCAAGAGCGCATTTGGGTAAGTTTATGCTAATAAAAGATATATGCACTTTTCTTGCCTACCCATACTATTTAATAACCACCAAAAATTAAGCAATATGTAAGCACTGCTTCCAGTTGAAATCAGTCTGTCTGTCTGTCTGTCTGTCTATCTATCTATCTATCTATCTATCTATCTATCTATCTTTCTATCTATCTATCTTTCTATCTTTCTATCTATCTATCCGTCTGTCTATCTTTAAAACTGAAAGACATCCATTAAACATACACAATGACAGCATATTTAGTGTGTAATTGATGCTAAAACACAATTCTCACTCTCCTAATATAGCTGATTTTTGACAATGAACTGCATTTTTCATGTGAAGCATTTGATGTCATAAAGATGTAAACCTCACAAAGCAATTCTGTCACTGGTCAGTTTGCTTGACAGACATCTGACTTTAAGGTACTAGCCAATGGAAACATGGTGACATGTAAATATGAAAGCACATTAGGACAAAATATGCAATAAGATAGAGGCAAAGGGAGATGGCTGCTGGGAATGTATTTCATTTATCCCAGAAAATCTTTAAATCTAAGTATTAATACTACGTTGATGTACTTTTGAAATTGGAGAGCTACTTTTTACTAAAAGTACATCTCCCTTATATAATTAAGTATAATGCAGACCTGCTCAAAAACTTAGTATAGTTAAAGAAGTCTTATGCAATAAATGATGATGATGAGAGCTGCTTATGTGAATGTCTATAGTGGTTTTCTCTACCAGTGTCATTGTATTAGACAACTGTTATCAAACTTAGCAATAATGATGCATTAATCTGCCAATCAAGTGTGAAAGCTGGCTATGTGTATAGGCATAGTAAACACATATCATCATCATCCTCATTATCATTTATTTATATAGTGTCACTAATAGCGCAGCGCTGTACAGAGAACCCATTCACATCAGTCCCTACCCTATTGGAGCTTACAGTCTAAATTCCCTAATATAGACACACACTCACACACAGACAGAGAGGGAGAGACTAGGGTCAATTTTGATAGCAGCCAATTAACCTAACAGTATGTTTTTTGGAGTGTGGGAGGAAACCACAGCACCCGGAGGAAACCCACGCAAACACAGGGAGAACATACAAACTTCACACAGATAAGGCCATTGTTGATATAAGTACTGGCTCTGCTTACCATTGTCCAGTCTAGTACATAACTGTATTAATGCTGTGAAATATTATTACTTTGAATGCCTTAAATATGCAAGAGCGCATTTGGGTAAGTTTATGCTAATAAAAGATATATGCACTTTTCTTGCCTACCCATACTATTTAATAACCACCAAAAATTAAGCAATATGTAAGCACTGCTTCCAGTTGAAATCAGTCTGTCTGTCTGTCTATCTATCTATCTATCTATCTATCTATCTTTCTATCTATCTATCCGTCTGTCTATCTTTAAAACTGAAAGACATCCATTAAACATACACAATGACAGCATATTTAGTGTGTAATTGATGCTAAAACACAATTCTCACTCTCCTAATATAGCTGATTTTTGACAATGAACTGCATTTTTCATGTGAAGCATTTGATGTCAAAGATGTAAACCTCACAAAGCAATTCTGTCACTGGTCAGTTTGCTTGACAGACATCTGACTTTAAGGTACTAGCCAATGGAAACATGGTGACATGTAAATATGAAAGCACATTAGGACAAAATATGCAATAAGATAGAGGCAAAGGGAGATGGCTGCTGGGAATGTATTTCATTTATCCCAGAAAATCTTTAAATCTAAGTATTAATACTACGTTGATGTACTTTTGAAATTGGAGAGCTACTTTTTACTAAAAGTACATCTCCCTTATATAATTAAGTATAATGCAGACCTGCTCAAAAACTTAGTATAATTAAAGAAGTCTTATGCAATAAATGATGATGATGAGAGCTGCTTATGTGAATGTCTATAGTGGTTTTCTCTACCAGTGTCATTGTATTAGACAACTGTTATCAAACTTAGCAATAATGATGCATTAATCTGCCAATCAAGTGTGAAAGCTGGCTATGTGTATAGGCATAGTAAACACATATCATCATCATCCTCATTATCATTTATTTATATAGTGTCACTAATAGCGCAGCGCTGTACAGAGAACCCATTCACATCAGTCCCTACCCTATTGGAGCTTACAGTCTAAATTCCCTAATATAGACACACACTCACACACAGACAGAGAGGGAGAGACTAGGGTCAATTTTGATAGCAGCCAATTAACCTAACAGTATGTTTTTTGGAGTGTGGGAGGAAACCACAGCACCCGGAGGAAACCCACGCAAACACAGGGAGAACATACAAACTTCACACAGATAAGGCCATTGTTGATATAAGTACTGGCTCTGCTTACCATTGTCCAGTCTAGTACATAACTGTATTAATGCTGTGAAATATTATTACTTTGAATGCCTTAAATATGCAAGAGCGCATTTGGGTAAGTTTATGCTAATAAAAGATATATGCACTTTTCTTGCCTACCCATACTATTTAATAACCACCAAAAATTAAGCAATATGTAAGCACTGCTTCCAGTTGAAATCAGTCTGTCTGTCTATCTATCTATCTTTCTATCTATCTATCTTTCTATCTTTCTATCTATCTATCCGTCTGTCTATCTTTAAAACTGAAAGACATCCATTAAACATACACAATGACAGCATATTTAGTGTGTAAAATTGATGCTAAAACACAATTCTCACTCTCCTAATATAGCTGATTTTTGACAATGAACTGCATTTTTCATGTGAAGCATTTGATGTCATAAAGATGTAAACCTCACAAAGCAATTCTGTCACTGGTCAGTTTGCTTGACAGACATCTGACTTTAAGGTACTAGCCAATGGAAACATGGTGACATGTAAATATGAAAGCACATTAGGACAAAATATGCAATAAGATAGAGGCAAAGGGAGATGGCTGCTGGGAATGTATTTCATTTATCCCAGAAAATCTTTAAATCTAAGTATTAATACTACGTTGATGTACTTTTGAAATTGGAGAGCTACTTTTTACTAAAAGTACATCTCCCTTATATAATTAAGTATAATGCAGACCTGCTCAAAAACTTAGTATAATTAAAGAAGTCTTATGCAATAAATGATGATGATGAGAGCTGCTTATGTGAATGTCTATAGTGGTTTTCTCTACCAGTGTCATTGTATTAGACAACTGTTATCAAACTTAGCAATAATGATGCATTAATCTGCCAATCAAGTGTGAAAGCTGGCTATGTGTATAGGCATAGTAAACACATATCATCATCATCCTCATTATCATTTATTTATATAGTGTCACTAATAGCGCAGCGCTGTACAGAGAACCCATTCACATCAGTCCCTACCCTATTGGAGCTTACAGTCTAAATTCCCTAATATAGACACACACTCACACACAGACAGAGAGGGAGAGACTAGGGTCAATTTTGATAGCAGCCAATTAACCTAACAGTATGTTTTTTGGAGTGTGGGAGGAAACCACAGCACCCGGAGGAAACCCACGCAAACACAGGGAGAACATACAAACTTCACACAGATAAGGCCATTGTTGATATAAGTACTGGCTCTGCTTACCATTGTCCAGTCTAGTACATAACTGTATTAATGCTGTGAAATATTATTACTTTGAATGCCTTAAATATGCAAGAGCGCATTTGGGTAAGTTTATGCTAATAAAAGATATATGCACTTTTCTTGCCTACCCATACTATTTAATAACCACCAAAAATTAAGCAATATGTAAGCACTGCTTCCAGTTGAAATCAGTCTGTCTGTCAGTCTGTCTGTCTGTCTGTCTGTCTGTCTGTCTGTCTGTCTGTCTGTCTGTCTGTCTGTCTGTCTGTCTGTCTGTCTGTCTGTCTGTCTGTCTGTCTATCTATCTATCTATCTTTCTATCTATCTATCTTTCTATCTTTCTATCTATCTATCCGTCTGTCTATCTTTAAAACTGAAAGACATCCATTAAACATACACAATGACAGCATATTTAGTGTGTAATTGATGCTAAAACACAATTCTCACTCTCCTAATATAGCTGATTTTTGACAATGAACTGCATTTTTCATGTGAAGCATTTGATGTCAAAGATGTAAACCTCACAAAGCAATTCTGTCACTGGTCAGTTTGCTTGACAGACATCTGACTTTAAGGTACTAGCCAATGGAAACATGGTGACATGTAAATATGAAAGCACATTAGGACAAAATATGCAATAAGATAGAGGCAAAGGGAGATGGCTGCTGGGAATGTATTTCATTTATCCCAGAAAATCTTTAAATCTAAGTATTAATACTACGTTGATGTACTTTTGAAATTGGAGAGCTACTTTTTACTAAAAGTACATCTCCCTTATATAATTAAGTATAATGCAGACCTGCTCAAAAACTTAGTATAATTAAAGAAGTCTTATGCCATAAATGATGATGATGAGAGCTGCTTATGTGAATGTCTATAGTGGTTTTCTCTACCAGTGTCACTGTATTAGACAACTGTTATCAAACTTAGCAATAATGATGCATTAATCTGCCAATCAAGTGTGAAAGCTGGCTATGTGTATAGGCATAGTAAACACATATCATCATCATCCTCATTATCATTTATTTATATAGTGTCACTAATAGCGCAGCGCTGTACAGAGAACCCATTCACATCAGTCCCTACCCTATTGGAGCTTACAGTCTAAATTCCCTAATATAGACACACACTCACACACAGACAGAGAGGGAGAGACTAGGGTCAATTTTGATAGCTGCCAATTAACCTAACAGTATGTTTTTTGGAGTGTGGGAGGAAACCACAGCACCCGGAGGAAACCCACGCAAACACAGGGAGAACATACAAACTTCACACAGATAAGGCCATTGTTGATATAAGTACTGGCTCTGCTTACCATTGTCCAGTCTAGTACATAACTGTATTAATGCTGTGAAATATTATTACTTTGAATGCCTTAAATATGCAAGAGCGCATTTGGGTAAGTTTATGCTAATAAAAGATATATGCACTTTTCTTGCCTACCCATACTATTTAATAACCACCAAAAATTAAGCAATATGTAAGCACTGCTTCCAGTTGAAATCAGTCTGTCTGTCTGTCTGTCTGTCTGTCTGTCTGTCTGTCTGTCTATCTATCTATCTTTCTATCTTTCTATCTTTCTATCTATCTATCCGTCTGTCTATCTTTAAAACTGAAAGACATCCATTAAACATACACAATGACAGCATATTTAGTCTGTAATTGATGCTAAAACACAATTCTCACTCTCCTAATATAGCTGATTTTTGACAATGAACTGCATTTTTCATGTGAAGCATTTGATGTCATAAAGATGTAAACCTCACAAAGCAATTCTGTCACTGGTCAGTTTGCTTGACAGACATCTGACTTTAAGGTACTAGCCAATGGAAACATGGTGACATGTAAATATGAAAGCACATTAGGACAAAATATGCAATAAGATAGAGGCAAAGGGAGATGGCTGCTGGGAATGTATTTCATTTATCCCAGAAAATCTTTAAATCTAAGTATTAATACTACGTTGATGTACTTTTGAAATTGGAGAGCTACTTTTTACTAAAAGTACATCTCCCTTATATAATTAAGTATAATGCAGACCTGCTCAAAAACTTAGTATAATTAAAGAAGTCTTATGCCATAAATGATGATGATGAGAGCTGCTTATGTGAATGTCTATAGTGGTTTTCTCTACCAGTGTCACTGTATTAGACAACTGTTATCAAACTTAGCAATAATGATGCATTAATCTGCCAATCAAGTGTGAAAGCTGGCTATGTGTATAGGCATAGTAAACACATATCATCATCATCCTCATTATCATTTATTTATATAGTGTCACTAATAGCGCAGCGCTGTACAGAGAACCCATTCACATCAGTCCCTACCCTATTGGAGCTTACAGTCTAAATTCCCTAATATAGACACACACTCACACACAGACAGAGAGGGAGAGACTAGGGTCAATTTTGATAGCAGCCAATTAACCTAACAGTATGTTTTTTGGAGTGTGGGAGGAAACCACAGCACCCGGAGGAAACCCACGCAAACACAGGGAGAACATACAAACTTCACACAGATAAGGCCATTGTTGATATAAGTACTGGCTCTGCTTACCATTGTCCAGTCTAGTACATAACTGTATTAATGCTGTGAAATATTATTACTTTGAATGCCTTAAATATGCAAGAGCGCATTTGGGTAAGTTTATGCTAATAAAAGATATATGCACTTTTCTTGCCTACCCATACTATTTAATAACCACCAAAAATTAAGCAATATGTAAGCACTGCTTCCAGTTGAAATCAGTCTGTCTGTCTGTCTATCTATCTATCTATCTATCTTTCTATCTTTCTATCTATCTATCCGTCTGTCTATCTTTAAAACTGAAAGACATCCATTAAACATACACAATGACAGCATATTTAGTGTGTAATTGATGCTAAAACACAATTCTCACTCTCCTAATATAGCTGATTTTTGACAATGAACTGCATTTTTCATGTGAAGCATTTGATGTCATAAAGATGTAAACCTCACAAAGCAATTCTGTCACTGGTCAGTTTGCTTGACAGACATCTGACTTTAAGGTACTAGCCAATGGAAACATGGTGACATGTAAATATGAAAGCACATTAGGACAAAATATGCAATAAGATAGAGGCAAAGGGAGATGGCTGCTGGGAATGTATTTCATTTATCCCAGAAAATCTTTAAATCTAAGTATTAATACTACGTTGATGTACTTTTGAAATTGGAGAGCTACTTTTTACTAAAAGTACATCTCCCTTATATAATTAAGTATAATGCAGACCTGCTCAAAAACTTAGTATAATTAAAGAAGTCTTATGCCATAAATGATGATGATGAGAGCTGCTTATGTGAATGTCTATAGTGGTTTTCTCTACCAGTGTCACTGTATTAGACAACTGTTATCAAACTTAGCAATAATGATGCATTAATCTGCCAATCAAGTGTGAAAGCTGGCTATGTGTATAGGCATAGTAAACACATATCATCATCATCCTCATTATCATTTATTTATATAGTGTCACTAATAGCGCAGCGCTGTACAGAGAACCCATTCACATCAGTCCCTACCCTATTGGAGCTTACAGTCTAAATTCCCTAATATAGACACACACTCACACACAGACAGAGAGGGAGAGACTAGGGTCAATTTTGATAGCTGCCAATTAACCTAACAGTATGTTTTTTGGAGTGTGGGAGGAAACCACAGCACCCGGAGGAAACCCACGCAAACACAGGGAGAACATACAAACTTCACACAGATAAGGCCATTGTTGATATAAGTACTGGCTCTGCTTACCATTGTCCAGTCTAGTACATAACTGTATTAATGCTGTGAAATATTATTACTTTGAATGCCTTAAATATGCAAGAGCGCATTTGGGTAAGTTTATGCTAATAAAAGATATATGCACTTTTCTTGCCTACCCATACTATTTAATAACCACCAAAAATTAAGCAATATGTAAGCACTGCTTCCAGTTGAAATCAGTCTGTCTGTCTGTCTGTCTGTCTGTCTGTCTGTCTGTCTATCTATCTATCTTTCTATCTTTCTATCTTTCTATCTATCTATCCGTCTGTCTATCTTTAAAACTGAAAGACATCCATTAAACATACACAATGACAGCATATTTAGTGTGTAATTGATGCTAAAACACAATTCTCACTCTCCTAATATAGCTGATTTTTGACAATGAACTGCATTTTTCATGTGAAGCATTTGATGTCATAAAGATGTAAACCTCACAAAGCAATTCTGTCACTGGTCAGTTTGCTTGACAGACATCTGACTTTAAGGTACTAGCCAATGGAAACATGGTGACATGTAAATATGAAAGCACATTAGGACAAAATATGCAATAAGATAGAGGCAAAGGGAGATGGCTGCTGGGAATGTATTTCATTTATCCCAGAAAATCTTTAAATCTAAGTATTAATACTACGTTGATGTACTTTTGAAATTGGAGAGCTACTTTTTACTAAAAGTACATCTCCCTTATATAATTAAGTATAATGCAGACCTGCTCAAAAACTTAGTATAATTAAAGAAGTCTTATGCCATAAATGATGATGATGAGAGCTGCTTATGTGAATGTCTATAGTGGTTTTCTCTACCAGTGTCACTGTATTAGACAACTGTTATCAAACTTAGCAATAATGATGCATTAATCTGCCAATCAAGTGTGAAAGCTGGCTATGTGTATAGGCATAGTAAACACATATCATCATCATCCTCATTATCATTTATTTATATAGTGTCACTAATAGCGCAGCGCTGTACAGAGAACCCATTCACATCAGTCCCTACCCTATTGGAGCTTACAGTCTAAATTCCCTAATATAGACACACACTCACACACAGACAGAGAGGGAGAGACTAGGGTCAATTTTGATAGCAGCCAATTAACCTAACAGTATGTTTTTTGGAGTGTGGGAGGAAACCACAGCACCCGGAGGAAACCCACGCAAACACAGGGAGAACATACAAACTTCACACAGATAAAGCCATTGTTGATATAAGTACTGGCTCTGCTTACCATTGTCCAGTCTAGTACATAACTGTATTAATGCTGTGAAATATTATTACTTTGAATGCCTTAAATATGCAAGAGCGCATTTGGGTAAGTTTATGCTAATAAAAGATATATGCACTTTTCTTGCCTACCCATACTATTTAATAACCACCAAAAATTAAGCAATATGTAAGCACTGCTTCCAGTTGAAATCAGTCTGTCTGTCTGTCTGTCTGTCTGTCTATCTATCTATCTATCTATCTATCTATCTATCTATCTATCTATCTTTCTATCTATCTATCTTTCTATCTTTCTATCTATCTATCCGTCTGTCTATCTTTAAAACTGAAAGACATCCATTAAACATACACAATGACAGCATATTTAGTGTGTAATTGATGCTAAAACACAATTCTCACTCTCCTAATATAGCTGATTTTTGACAATGAACTGCATTTTTCATGTGAAGCATTTGATGTCATAAAGATGTAAACCTCACAAAGCAATTCTGTCACTGGTCAGTTTGCTTGACAGACATCTGACTTTAAGGTACTAGCCAATGGAAACATGGTGACATGTAAATATGAAAGCACATTAGGACAAAATATGCAATAAGATAGAGGCAAAGGGAGATGGCTGCTGGGAATGTATTTCATTTATCCCAGAAAATCTTTAAATCTAAGTATTAATACTACGTTGATGTACTTTTGAAATTGGAGAGCTACTTTTTACTAAAAGTACATCTCCCTTATATAATTAAGTATAATGCAGACCTGCTCAAAAACTTAGTATAGTTAAAGAAGTCTTATGCAATAAATGATGATGATGAGAGCTGCTTATGTGAATGTCTATAGTGGTTTTCTCTACCAGTGTCATTGTATTAGACAACTGTTATCAAACTTAGCAATAATGATGCATTAATCTGCCAATCAAGTGTGAAAGCTGGCTATGTGTATAGGCATAGTAAACACATATCATCATCATCCTCATTATCATTTATTTATATAGTGTCACTAATAGCGCAGCGCTGTACAGAGAACCCATTCACATCAGTCCCTACCCTATTGGAGCTTACAGTCTAAATTCCCTAATATAGACACACACTCACACACAGACAGAGAGGGAGAGACTAGGGTCAATTTTGATAGCAGCCAATTAACCTAACAGTATGTTTTTTGGAGTGTGGGAGGAAACCACAGCACCCGGAGGAAACCCACGCAAACACAGGGAGAACATACAAACTTCACACAGATAAGGCCATTGTTGATATAAGTACTGGCTCTGCTTACCATTGTCCAGTCTAGTACATAACTGTATTAATGCTGTGAAATATTATTACTTTGAATGCCTTAAATATGCAAGAGCGCATTTGGGTAAGTTTATGCTAATAAAAGATATATGCACTTTTCTTGCCTACCCATACTATTTAATAACCACCAAAAATTAAGCAATATGTAAGCACTGCTTCCAGTTGAAATCAGTCTGTCTGTCTATCTATCTATCTTTCTATCTATCTATCTTTCTATCTTTCTATCTATCTATCCGTCTGTCTATCTTTAAAACTGAAAGACATCCATTAAACATACACAATGACAGCATATTTAGTGTGTAAAATTGATGCTAAAACACAATTCTCACTCTCCTAATATAGCTGATTTTTGACAATGAACTGCATTTTTCATGTGAAGCATTTGATGTCATAAAGATGTAAACCTCACAAAGCAATTCTGTCACTGGTCAGTTTGCTTGACAGACATCTGACTTTAAGGTACTAGCCAATGGAAACATGGTGACATGTAAATATGAAAGCACATTAGGACAAAATATGCAATAAGATAGAGGCAAAGGGAGATGGCTGCTGGGAATGTATTTCATTTATCCCAGAAAATCTTTAAATCTAAATATTAATACTACGTTGATGTACTTTTGAAATTGGAGAGCTACTTTTTACTAAAAGTACATCTCCCTTATATAATTAAGTATAATGCAGACCTGCTCAAAAACTTAGTATAATTAAAGAAGTCTTATGCAATAAATGATGATGATGAGAGCTGCTTATGTGAATGTCTATAGTGGTTTTCTCTACCAGTGTCATTGTATTAGACAACTGTTATCAAACTTAGCAATAATGATGCATTAATCTGCCAATCAAGTGTGAAAGCTGGCTATGTGTATAGGCATAGTAAACACATATCATCATCATCCTCATTATCATTTATTTATATAGTGTCACTAATAGCGCAGCGCTGTACAGAGAACCCATTCACATCAGTCCCTACCCTATTGGAGCTTACAGTCTAAATTCCCTAATATAGACACACACTCACACACAGACAGAGAGGGAGAGACTAGGGTCAATTTTGATAGCAGCCAATTAACCTAACAGTATGTTTTTTGGAGTGTGGGAGGAAACCACAGCACCCGGAGGAAACCCACGCAAACACAGGGAGAACATACAAACTTCACACAGATAAGGCCATTGTTGATATAAGTACTGGCTCTGCTTACCATTGTCCAGTCTAGTACATAACTGTATTAATGCTGTGAAATATTATTACTTTGAATGCCTTAAATATGCAAGAGCGCATTTGGGTAAGTTTATGCTAATAAAAGATATATGCACTTTTCTTGCCTACCCATACTATTTAATAACCACCAAAAATTAAGCAATATGTAAGCACTGCTTCCAGTTGAAATCAGTCTGTCTGTCTGTCTGTCTATCTATCTATCTATCTATCTATCTATCTATCTATCTTTCTATCTTTCTATCTATCTATCCGTCTGTCTATCTTTAAAACTGAAAGACATCCATTAAACATACACAATGACAGCATATTTAGTGTGTAATTGATGCTAAAACACAATTCTCACTCTCCTAATATAGCTGATTTTTGACAATGAACTGCATTTTTCATGTGAAGCATTTGATGTCATAAAGATGTAAACCTCACAAAGCAATTCTGTCACTGGTCAGTTTGCTTGACAGACATCTGACTTTAAGGTACTAGCCAATGGAAACATGGTGACATGTAAATATGAAAGCACATTAGGACAAAATATGCAATAAGATAGAGGCAAAGGGAGATGGCTGCTGGGAATGTATTTCATTTATCCCAGAAAATCTTTAAATCTAAGTATTAATACTACGTTGATGTACTTTTGAAATTGGAGAGCTACTTTTTACTAAAAGTACATCTCCCTTATATAATTAAGTATAATGCAGACCTGCTCAAAAACTTAGTATAATTAAAGAAGTCTTATGCAATAAATGATGATGATGAGAGCTGCTTATGTGAATGTCTATAGTGGTTTTCTCTACCAGTGTCATTGTATTAGACAACTGTTATCAAACTTAGCAATAATGATGCATTAATCTGCCAATCAAGTGTGAAAGCTGGCTATGTGTATAGGCATAGTAAACACATATCATCATCATCCTCATTATCATTTATTTATATAGTGTCACTAATAGCGCAGCGCTGTACAGAGAACCCATTCACATCAGTCCCTACCCTATTGGAGCTTACAGTCTAAATTCCCTAATATAGACACACACTCACACACAGACAGAGAGGGAGAGACTAGGGTCAATTTTGATAGCAGCCAATTAACCTAACAGTATGTTTTTTGGAGTGTGGGAGGAAACCACAGCACCCGGAGGAAACCCACGCAAACACAGGGAGAACATACAAACTTCACACAGATAAGGCCATTGTTGATATAAGTACTGGCTCTGCTTACCATTGTCCAGTCTAGTACATAACTGTATTAATGCTGTGAAATATTATTACTTTGAATGCCTTAAATATGCAAGAGCACATTTGGGTAAGTTTATGCTAATAAAAGATATATGCACTTTTCTTGCCTACCCATACTATTTAATAACCACCAAAAATTAAGCAATATGTAAGCACTGCTTCCAGTTGAAATCAGTCTGTCTGTCTGTCTGTCTGTCTGTCTGTCTGTCTGTCTGTCTGTCTGTCTGTCTGTCTGTCTGTCTATCTATCTATCTATCTATCTATCTATCTATCTTTCTATCTTTCTATCTTTCTATCTTTCTATCTATCTATCCATCTGTCTATCTTTAAAACTGAAAGACATCCATTAAACATACACAATGACAGCATATTTAGTGTGTAATTGATGCTAAAACACAATTCTCACTCTCCTAATATAGCTGATTTTTGACAATGAACTGCATTTTTCATGTGAAGCATTTGATGTCAAAGATGTAAACCTCACAAAGCAATTCTGTCACTGGTCAGTTTGCTTGACAGACATCTGACTTTAAGGTACTAGCCAATGGAAACATGGTGACATGTAAATATGAAAGCACATTAGGACAAAATATGCAATAAGATAGAGGCAAAGGGAGATGGCTGCTGGGAATGTATTTCATTTATCCCAGAAAATCTTTAAATCTAAGTATTAATACTACGTTGATGTACTTTTGAAATTGGAGAGCTACTTTTTACTAAAAGTACATCTCCCTTATATAATTAAGTATAATGCAGACCTGCTCAAAAACTTAGTATAATTAAAGAAGTCTTATGCAATAAATGATGATGATGAGAGCTGCTTATGTGAATGTCTATAGTGGTTTTCTCTACCAGTGTCATTGTATTAGACAACTGTTATCAAACTTAGCAATAATGATGCATTAATCTGCCAATCAAGTGTGAAAGCTGGCTATGTGTATAGGCATAGTAAACACATATCATCATCATCCTCATTATCATTTATTTATATAGTGTCACTAATAGCGCAGCGCTGTACAGAGAACCCATTCACATCAGTCCCTACCCTATTGGAGCTTACAGTCTAAATTCCCTAATATAGACACACACTCACACACAGACAGAGAGGGAGAGACTAGGGTCAATTTTGATAGCAGCCAATTAACCTAACAGTATGTTTTTTGGAGTGTGGGAGGAAACCACAGCACCCGGAGGAAACCCACGCAAACACAGGGAGAACATACAAACTTCACACAGATAAGGCCATTGTTGATATAAGTACTGGCTCTGCTTACCATTGTCCAGTCTAGTACATAACTGTATTAATGCTGTGAAATATTATTACTTTGAATGCCTTAAATATGCAAGAGCGCATTTGGGTAAGTTTATGCTAATAAAAGATATATGCACTTTTCTTGCCTACCCATACTATTTAATAACCACCAAAAATTAAGCAATATGTAAGCACTGCTTCCAGTTGAAATCAGTCTGTCTGTCTATCTATCTATCTTTCTATCTATCTATCTTTCTATCTATCTATCCGTCTGTCTATCTTTAAAACTGAAAGACATCCATTAAACATACACAATGACAGCATATTTAGTGTGTAATTGATGCTATAGCACAATTCTCACTCTCCTAATATAGCTGATTTTTGACAATGAACTGCATTTTTCATGTGAAGCATTTGATGTCATAAAGATGTAAACCTCACAAAGCAATTCTGTCACTGGTCAGTTTGCTTGACAGACATCTGACTTTAAGGTACTAGCCAATGGAAACATGGTGACATGTAAATATGAAAGCACATTAGGACAAAATATGCAATAAGATAGAGGCAAAGGGAGATGGCTGCTGGGAATGTATTTCATTTATCCCAGAAAATCTTTAAATCTAAGTATTAATACTACGTTGATGTACTTTTGCAATTGGAGAGCTACTTTTTACTAAAAGTACATCTCCCTTATATAATTAAGTATAATGCAGACCTGCTCAAAAACTTAGTATAATTAAAGAAGTCTTATGCAATAAATGATGATGATGAGAGCTGCTTATGTGAATGTCTATAGTGGTTTTCTCTACCAGTGTCATTGTATTAGACAACTGTTATCAAACTTAGCAATAATGATGCATTAATCTGCCAATCAAGTGTGAAAGCTGGCTATGTGTATAGGCATAGTAAACACATATCATCATCATCCTCATTATCATTTATTTATATAGTGTCACTAATAGCGCAGCGCTGTACAGAGAACCCATTCACATCAGTCCCTACCCTATTGGAGCTTACAGTCTAAATTCCCTAATATAGACACACACTCACACACAGACAGAGAGGGAGAGACTAGGGTCAATTTTGATAGCAGCCAATTAACCTAACAGTATGTTTTTTGGAGTGTGGGAGGAAACCACAGCACCCGGAGGAAACCCACGCAAACACAGGGAGAACATACAAACTTCACACAGATAAGGCCATTGTTGATATAAGTACTGGCTCTGCTTACCATTGTCCAGTCTAGTACATAACTGTATTAATGCTGTGAAATATTATTACTTTGAATGCCTTAAATATGCAAGAGCGCATTTGGGTAAGTTTATGCTAATAAAAGATATATGCACTTTTCTTGCCTACCCATACTATTTAATAACCACCAAAAATTAAGCAATATGTAAGCACTGCTTCCAGTTGAAATCAGTCTGTCTGTCTATCTATCTATCTTTCTATCTATCTATCTTTCTATCTTTCTATCTATCTATCCGTCTGTCTATCTTTAAAACTGAAAGACATCCATTAAACATACACAATGACAGCATATTTAGTGTGTAAAATTGATGCTAAAACACAATTCTCACTCTCCTAATATAGCTGATTTTTGACAATGAACTGCATTTTTCATGTGAAGCATTTGATGTCATAAAGATGTAAACCTCACAAAGCAATTCTGTCACTGGTCAGTTTGCTTGACAGACATCTGACTTTAAGGTACTAGCCAATGGAAACATGGTGACATGTAAATATGAAAGCACATTAGGACAAAATATGCAATAAGATAGAGGCAAAGGGAGATGGCTGCTGGGAATGTATTTCATTTATCCCAGAAAATCTTTAAATCTAAGTATTAATACTACGTTGATGTACTTTTGAAATTGGAGAGCTACTTTTTACTAAAAGTACATCTCCCTTATATAATTAAGTATAATGCAGACCTGCTCAAAAACTTAGTATAATTAAAGAAGTCTTATGCAATAAATGATGATGATGAGAGCTGCTTATGTGAATGTCTATAGTGGTTTTCTCTACCAGTGTCATTGTATTAGACAACTGTTATCAAACTTAGCAATAATGATGCATTAATCTGCCAATCAAGTGTGAAAGCTGGCTATGTGTATAGGCATAGTAAACACATATCATCATCATCCTCATTATCATTTATTTATATAGTGTCACTAATAGCGCAGCGCTGTACAGAGAACCCATTCACATCAGTCCCTACCCTATTGGAGCTTACAGTCTAAATTCCCTAATATAGACACACACTCACACACAGACAGAGAGGGAGAGACTAGGGTCAATTTTGATAGCAGCCAATTAACCTAACAGTATGTTTTTTGGAGTGTGGGAGGAAACCACAGCACCCGGAGGAAACCCACGCAAACACAGGGAGAACATACAAACTTCACACAGATAAGGCCATTGTTGATATAAGTACTGGCTCTGCTTACCATTGTCCAGTCTAGTACATAACTGTATTAATGCTGTGAAATATTATTACTTTGAATGCCTTAAATATGCAAGAGCACATTTGGGTAAGTTTATGCTAATAAAAGATATATGCACTTTTCTTGCCTACCCATACTATTTAATAACCACCAAAAATTAAGCAATATGTAAGCACTGCTTCCAGTTGAAATCAGTCTGTCTGTCTGTCTGTCTGTCTGTCTGTCTGTCTGTCTGTCTATCTATCTATCTATCTATCTTTCTATCTTTCTATCTTTCTATCTATCTATCCGTCTGTCTATCTTTAAAACTGAAAGACATCCATTAAACATACACAATGACAGCATATTTAGTGTGTAATTGATGCTAAAACACAATTCTCACTCTCCTAATATAGCTGATTTTTGACAATGAACTGCATTTTTCATGTGAAGCATTTGATGTCAAAGATGTAAACCTCACAAAGCAATTCTGTCACTGGTCAGTTTGCTTGACAGACATCTGACTTTAAGGTACTAGCCAATGGAAACATGGTGACATGTAAATATGAAAGCACATTAGGACAAAATATGCAATAAGATAGAGGCAAAGGGAGATGGCTGCTGGGAATGTATTTCATTTATCCCAGAAAATCTTTAAATCTAAGTATTAATACTACGTTGATGTACTTTTGAAATTGGAGAGCTACTTTTTACTAAAAGTACATCTCCCTTATATAATTAAGTATAATGCAGACCTGCTCAAAAACTTAGTATAATTAAAGAAGTCTTATGCAATAAATGATGATGATGAGAGCTGCTTATGTGAATGTCTATAGTGGTTTTCTCTACCAGTGTCATTGTATTAGACAACTGTTATCAAACTTAGCAATAATGATGCATTAATCTGCCAATCAAGTGTGAAAGCTGGCTATGTGTATAGGCATAGTAAACACATATCATCATCATCCTCATTATCATTTATTTATATAGTGTCACTAATAGCGCAGCGCTGTACAGAGAACCCATTCACATCAGTCCCTACCCTATTGGAGCTTACAGTCTAAATTCCCTAATATAGACACACACTCACACACAGACAGAGAGGGAGAGACTAGGGTCAATTTTGATAGCAGCCAATTAACCTAACAGTATGTTTTTTGGAGTGTGGGAGGAAACCACAGCACCCGGAGGAAACCCACGCAAACACAGGGAGAACATACAAACTTCACACAGATAAGGCCATTGTTGATATAAGTACTGGCTCTGCTTACCATTGTCCAGTCTAGTACATAACTGTATTAATGCTGTGAAATATTATTACTTTGAATGCCTTAAATATGCAAGAGCGCATTTGGGTAAGTTTATGCTAATAAAAGATATATGCACTTTTCTTGCCTACCCATACTATTTAATAACCACCAAAAATTAAGCAATATGTAAGCACTGCTTCCAGTTGAAATCAGTCTGTCTGTCTATCTATCTATCTTTCTATCTATCTATCTTTCTATCTTTCTATCTATCTATCCGTCTGTCTATCTTTAAAACTGAAAGACATCCATTAAACATACACAATGACAGCATATTTAGTGTGTAATTGATGCTATAGCACAATTCTCACTCTCCTAATATAGCTGATTTTTGACAATGAACTGCATTTTTCATGTGAAGCATTTGATGTCATAAAGATGTAAACCTCACAAAGCAATTCTGTCACTGGTCAGTTTGCTTGACAGACATCTGACTTTAAGGTACTAGCCAATGGAAACATGGTGACATGTAAATATGAAAGCACATTAGGACAAAATATGCAATAAGATAGAGGCAAAGGGAGATGGCTGCTGGGAATGTATTTCATTTATCCCAGAAAATCTTTAAATCTAAGTATTAATACTACGTTGATGTACTTTTGCAATTGGAGAGCTACTTTTTACTAAAAGTACATCTCCCTTATATAATTAAGTATAATGCAGACCTGCTCAAAAACTTAGTATAATTAAAGAAGTCTTATGCCATAAATGATGATGATGAGAGCTGCTTATGTGAATGTCTATAGTGGTTTTCTCTACCAGTGTCACTGTATTAGACAACTGTTATCAAACTTAGCAATAATGATGCATTAATCTGCCAATCAAGTGTGAAAGCTGGCTATGTGTATAGGCATAGTAAACACATATCATCATCATCCTCATTATCATTTATTTATATAGTGTCACTAATAGCGCAGCGCTGTACAGAGAACCCATTCACATCAGTCCCTACCCTATTGGAGCTTACAGTCTAAATTCCCTAATATAGACACACACTCACACACAGACAGAGAGGGAGAGACTAGGGTCAATTTTGATAGCAGCCAATTAACCTAACAGTATGTTTTTTGGAGTGTGGGAGGAAACCGGGAGCACCCGGAGGAAACCCACGCAAACACAGGGAGAACATACAAACTTCACACAGATAAGGCCATTGTTGATATAAGTACTGGCTCTGCTTACCATTGTCCAGTCTAGTACATAACTGTATTAATGCTGTGAAATATTATTACTTTGAATGCCTTAAATATGCAAGAGCGCATTTGGGTAAGTTTATGCTAATAAAAGATATATGCACTTTTCTTGCCTACCCATACTATTTAATAACCACCAAAAATTAAGCAATATGTAAGCACTGCTTCCAGTTGAAATCAGTCTGTCTGTCTGTCTATCTATCTATCTATCTTTCTATCTATCTATCTTTCTATCTTTCTATCTATCTATCCGTCTGTCTATCTTTAAAACTGAAAGACATCCATTAAACATACACAATGACAGCATATTTAGTGTGTAATTGATGCTAAAGCACAATTCTCACTCTCCTAATATAGCTGATTTTTGACAATGAACTGCATTTTTCATGTGAAGCATTTGATGTCATAAAGATGTAAACCTCACAAAGCAATTCTGTCACTGGTCAGTTTGCTTGACAGACATCTGACTTTAAGGTACTAGCCAATGGAAACATGGTGACATGTAAATATGAAAGCACATTAGGACAAAATATGCAATAAGATAGAGGCAAAGGGAGATGGCTGCTGGGAATGTATTTCATTTATCCCAGAAAATCTTTAAATCTAAGTATTAATACTACGTTGATGTACTTTTGAAATTGGAGAGCTACTTTTTACTAAAAGTACATCTCCCTTATATAATTAAGTATAATGCAGACCTGCTCAAAAACTTAGTATAATTAAAGAAGTCTTATGCAATAAATGATGATGATGAGAGCTGCTTATGTGAATGTCTATAGTGGTTTTCTCTACCAGTGTCATTGTATTAGACAACTGTTATCAAACTTAGCAATAATGATGCATTAATCTGCCAATCAAGTGTGAAAGCTGGCTATGTGTATAGGCATAGTAAACACATATCATCATCATCCTCATTATCATTTATTTATATAGTGTCACTAATAGCGCAGCGCTGTACAGAGAACCCATTCACATCAGTCCCTACCCTATTGGAGCTTACAGTCTAAATTCCCTAATATAGACACACACTCACACACAGACAGAGAGGGAGAGACTAGGGTCAATTTTGATAGCAGCCAATTAACCTAACAGTATGTTTTTTGGAGTGTGGGAGGAAACCACAGCACCCGGAGGAAACCCACGCAAACACAGGGAGAACATACAAACTTCACACAGATAAGGCCATTGTTGATATAAGTACTGGCTCTGCTTACCATTGTCCAGTCTAGTACATAACTGTATTAATGCTGTGAAATATTATTACTTTGAATGCCTTAAATATGCAAGAGCGCATTTGGGTAAGTTTATGCTAATAAAAGATATATGCACTTTTCTTGCCTACCCATACTATTTAATAACCACCAAAAATTAAGCAATATGTAAGCACTGCTTCCAGTTGAAATCAGTCTGTCTGTCTATCTATCTATCTTTCTATCTATCTATCTTTCTATCTTTCTATCTATCTATCCGTCTGTCTATCTTTAAAACTGAAAGACATCCATTAAACATACACAATGACAGCATATTTAGTGTGTAAAATTGATGCTAAAACACAATTCTCACTCTCCTAATATAGCTGATTTTTGACAATGAACTGCATTTTTCATGTGAAGCATTTGATGTCATAAAGATGTAAACCTCACAAAGCAATTCTGTCACTGGTCAGTTTGCTTGACAGACATCTGACTTTAAGGTACTAGCCAATGGAAACATGGTGACATGTAAATATGAAAGCACATTAGGACAAAATATGCAATAAGATAGAGGCAAAGGGAGATGGCTGCTGGGAATGTATTTCATTTATCCCAGAAAATCTTTAAATCTAAGTATTAATACTACGTTGATGTACTTTTGAAATTGGAGAGCTACTTTTTACTAAAAGTACATCTCCCTTATATAATTAAGTATAATGCAGACCTGCTCAAAAACTTAGTATAATTAAAGAAGTCTTATGCAATAAATGATGATGATGAGAGCTGCTTATGTGAATGTCTATAGTGGTTTTCTCTACCAGTGTCATTGTATTAGACAACTGTTATCAAACTTAGCAATAATGATGCATTAATCTGCCAATCAAGTGTGAAAGCTGGCTATGTGTATAGGCATAGTAAACACATATCATCATCATCCTCATTATCATTTATTTATATAGTGTCACTAATAGCGCAGCGCTGTACAGAGAACCCATTCACATCAGTCCCTACCCTATTGGAGCTTACAGTCTAAATTCCCTAATATAGACACACACTCACACACAGACAGAGAGGGAGAGACTAGGGTCAATTTTGATAGCAGCCAATTAACCTAACAGTATGTTTTTTGGAGTGTGGGAGGAAACCACAGCACCCGGAGGAAACCCACGCAAACACAGGGAGAACATACAAACTTCACACAGATAAGGCCATTGTTGATATAAGTACTGGCTCTGCTTACCATTGTCCAGTCTAGTACATAACTGTATTAATGCTGTGAAATATTATTACTTTGAATGCCTTAAATATGCAAGAGCGCATTTGGGTAAGTTTATGCTAATAAAAGATATATGCACTTTTCTTGCCTACCCATACTATTTAATAACCACCAAAAATTAAGCAATATGTAAGCACTGCTTCCAGTTGAAATCAGTCTGTCTGTCTGTCTGTCTATCTATCTATCTATCTATCTATCTATCTATCTATCTTTCTATCTTTCTATCTATCTATCCGTCTGTCTATCTTTAAAACTGAAAGACATCCATTAAACATACACAATGACAGCATATTTAGTGTGTAATTGATGCTAAAACACAATTCTCACTCTCCTAATATAGCTGATTTTTGACAATGAACTGCATTTTTCATGTGAAGCATTTGATGTCATAAAGATGTAAACCTCACAAAGCAATTCTGTCACTGGTCAGTTTGCTTGACAGACATCTGACTTTAAGGTACTAGCCAATGGAAACATGGTGACATGTAAATATGAAAGCACATTAGGACAAAATATGCAATAAGATAGAGGCAAAGGGAGATGGCTGCTGGGAATGTATTTCATTTATCCCAGAAAATCTTTAAATCTAAGTATTAATACTACGTTGATGTACTTTTGAAATTGGAGAGCTACTTTTTACTAAAAGTACATCTCCCTTATATAATTAAGTATAATGCAGACCTGCTCAAAAACTTAGTATAATTAAAGAAGTCTTATGCCATAAATGATGATGATGAGAGCTGCTTATGTGAATGTCTATAGTGGTTTTCTCTACCAGTGTCACTGTATTAGACAACTGTTATCAAACTTAGCAATAATGATGCATTAATCTGCCAATCAAGTGTGAAAGCTGGCTATGTGTATAGGCATAGTAAACAC
Source organism: Mixophyes fleayi (assembly GCF_038048845.1). Taxonomy (NCBI): domain Eukaryota; kingdom Metazoa; phylum Chordata; class Amphibia; order Anura; family Limnodynastidae; genus Mixophyes; species Mixophyes fleayi. The sequence continues at coordinate 159,967 of NW_027448135.1, read as the reverse complement.
ATATCATCATCATCCTCATTATCATTTATTTATATAGTGTCACTAATAGCGCAGCGCTGTACAGAGAACCCATTCACATCAGTCCCTACCCTATTGGAGCTTACAGTCTAAATTCCCTAATATAGACACACACTCACACACAGACAGAGAGGGAGAGACTAGGGTCAATTTTGATAGCAGCCAATTAACCTAACAGTATGTTTTTTGGAGTGTGGGAGGAAACCACAGCACCCGGAGGAAACCCACGCAAACACAGGGAGAACATACAAACTTCACACAGATAAGGCCATTGTTGATATAAGTACTGGCTCTGCTTACCATTGTCCAGTCTAGTACATAACTGTATTAATGCTGTGAAATATTATTACTTTGAATGCCTTAAATATGCAAGAGCACATTTGGGTAAGTTTATGCTAATAAAAGATATATGCACTTTTCTTGCCTACCCATACTATTTAATAACCACCAAAAATTAAGCAATATGTAAGCACTGCTTCCAGTTGAAATCAGTCTGTCTGTCTGTCTGTCTGTCTGTCTGTCTGTCTGTCTGTCTGTCTGTCTATCTATCTATCTATCTATCTATCTTTCTATCTTTCTATCTTTCTATCTATCTATCCGTCTGTCTATCTTTAAAACTGAAAGACATCCATTAAACATACACAATGACAGCATATTTAGTGTGTAATTGATGCTAAAACACAATTCTCACTCTCCTAATATAGCTGATTTTTGACAATGAACTGCATTTTTCATGTGAAGCATTTGATGTCAAAGATGTAAACCTCACAAAGCAATTCTGTCACTGGTCAGTTTGCTTGACAGACATCTGACTTTAAGGTACTAGCCAATGGAAACATGGTGACATGTAAATATGAAAGCACATTAGGACAAAATATGCAATAAGATAGAGGCAAAGGGAGATGGCTGCTGGGAATGTATTTCATTTATCCCAGAAAATCTTTAAATCTAAGTATTAATACTACGTTGATGTACTTTTGAAATTGGAGAGCTACTTTTTACTAAAAGTACATCTCCCTTATATAATTAAGTATAATGCAGACCTGCTCAAAAACTTAGTATAATTAAAGAAGTCTTATGCAATAAATGATGATGATGAGAGCTGCTTATGTGAATGTCTATAGTGGTTTTCTCTACCAGTGTCATTGTATTAGACAACTGTTATCAAACTTAGCAATAATGATGCATTAATCTGCCAATCAAGTGTGAAAGCTGGCTATGTGTATAGGCATAGTAAACACATATCATCATCATCCTCATTATCATTTATTTATATAGTGTCACTAATAGCGCAGCGCTGTACAGAGAACCCATTCACATCAGTCCCTACCCTATTGGAGCTTACAGTCTAAATTCCCTAATATAGACACACACTCACACACAGACAGAGAGGGAGAGACTAGGGTCAATTTTGATAGCAGCCAATTAACCTAACAGTATGTTTTTTGGAGTGTGGGAGGAAACCACAGCACCCGGAGGAAACCCACGCAAACACAGGGAGAACATACAAACTTCACACAGATAAGGCCATTGTTGATATAAGTACTGGCTCTGCTTACCATTGTCCAGTCTAGTACATAACTGTATTAATGCTGTGAAATATTATTACTTTGAATGCCTTAAATATGCAAGAGCGCATTTGGGTAAGTTTATGCTAATAAAAGATATATGCACTTTTCTTGCCTACCCATACTATTTAATAACCACCAAAAATTAAGCAATATGTAAGCACTGCTTCCAGTTGAAATCAGTCTGTCTGTCTGTCTATCTATCTATCTATCTATCTATCTATCTATCTTTCTATCTTTCTATCTATCTATCCGTCTGTCTATCTTTAAAACTGAAAGACATCCATTAAACATACACAATGACAGCATATTTAGTGTGTAATTGATGCTAAAACACAATTCTCACTCTCCTAATATAGCTGATTTTTGACAATGAACTGCATTTTTCATGTGAAGCATTTGATGTCATAAAGATGTAAACCTCACAAAGCAATTCTGTCACTGGTCAGTTTGCTTGACAGACATCTGACTTTAAGGTACTAGCCAATGGAAACATGGTGACATGTAAATATGAAAGCACATTAGGACAAAATATGCAATAAGATAGAGGCAAAGGGAGATGGCTGCTGGGAATGTATTTCATTTATCCCAGAAAATCTTTAAATCTAAGTATTAATACTACGTTGATGTACTTTTGAAATTGGAGAGCTACTTTTTACTAAAAGTACATCTCCCTTATATAATTAAGTATAATGCAGACCTGCTCAAAAACTTAGTATAATTAAAGAAGTCTTATGCCATAAATGATGATGATGAGAGCTGCTTATGTGAATGTCTATAGTGGTTTTCTCTACCAGTGTCACTGTATTAGACAACTGTTATCAAACTTAGCAATAATGATGCATTAATCTGCCAATCAAGTGTGAAAGCTGGCTATGTGTATAGGCATAGTAAACACATATCATCATCATCCTCATTATCATTTATTTATATAGTGTCACTAATAGCGCAGCGCTGTACAGAGAACCCATTCACATCAGTCCCTACCCTATTGGAGCTTACAGTCTAAATTCCCTAATATAGACACACACTCACACACAGACAGAGAGGGAGAGACTAGGGTCAATTTTGATAGCAGCCAATTAACCTAACAGTATGTTTTTTGGAGTGTGGGAGGAAACCACAGCACCCGGAGGAAACCCACGCAAACACAGGGAGAACATACAAACTTCACACAGATAAGGCCATTGTTGATATAAGTACTGGCTCTGCTTACCATTGTCCAGTCTAGTACATAACTGTATTAATGCTGTGAAATATTATTACTTTGAATGCCTTAAATATGCAAGAGCACATTTGGGTAAGTTTATGCTAATAAAAGATATATGCACTTTTCTTGCCTACCCATACTATTTAATAACCACCAAAAATTAAGCAATATGTAAGCACTGCTTCCAGTTGAAATCAGTCTGTCTGTCTGTCTGTCTGTCTGTCTGTCTGTCTGTCTGTCTGTCTATCTATCTATCTATCTATCTATCTTTCTATCTTTCTATCTTTCTATCTATCTATCCGTCTGTCTATCTTTAAAACTGAAAGACATCCATTAAACATACACAATGACAGCATATTTAGTGTGTAATTGATGCTAAAACACAATTCTCACTCTCCTAATATAGCTGATTTTTGACAATGAACTGCATTTTTCATGTGAAGCATTTGATGTCAAAGATGTAAACCTCACAAAGCAATTCTGTCACTGGTCAGTTTGCTTGACAGACATCTGACTTTAAGGTACTAGCCAATGGAAACATGGTGACATGTAAATATGAAAGCACATTAGGACAAAATATGCAATAAGATAGAGGCAAAGGGAGATGGCTGCTGGGAATGTATTTCATTTATCCCAGAAAATCTTTAAATCTAAGTATTAATACTACGTTGATGTACTTTTGAAATTGGAGAGCTACTTTTTACTAAAAGTACATCTCCCTTATATAATTAAGTATAATGCAGACCTGCTCAAAAACTTAGTATAATTAAAGAAGTCTTATGCAATAAATGATGATGATGAGAGCTGCTTATGTGAATGTCTATAGTGGTTTTCTCTACCAGTGTCATTGTATTAGACAACTGTTATCAAACTTAGCAATAATGATGCATTAATCTGCCAATCAAGTGTGAAAGCTGGCTATGTGTATAGGCATAGTAAACACATATCATCATCATCCTCATTATCATTTATTTATATAGTGTCACTAATAGCGCAGCGCTGTACAGAGAACCCATTCACATCAGTCCCTACCCTATTGGAGCTTACAGTCTAAATTCCCTAATATAGACACACACTCACACACAGACAGAGAGGGAGAGACTAGGGTCAATTTTGATAGCAGCCAATTAACCTAACAGTATGTTTTTTGGAGTGTGGGAGGAAACCACAGCACCCGGAGGAAACCCACGCAAACACAGGGAGAACATACAAACTTCACACAGATAAGGCCATTGTTGATATAAGTACTGGCTCTGCTTACCATTGTCCAGTCTAGTACATAACTGTATTAATGCTGTGAAATATTATTACTTTGAATGCCTTAAATATGCAAGAGCGCATTTGGGTAAGTTTATGCTAATAAAAGATATATGCACTTTTCTTGCCTACCCATACTATTTAATAACCACCAAAAATTAAGCAATATGTAAGCACTGCTTCCAGTTGAAATCAGTCTGTCTGTCTATCTATCTATCTTTCTATCTATCTATCTTTCTATCTTTCTATCTATCTATCCGTCTGTCTATCTTTAAAACTGAAAGACATCCATTAAACATACACAATGACAGCATATTTAGTGTGTAATTGATGCTATAGCACAATTCTCACTCTCCTAATATAGCTGATTTTTGACAATGAACTGCATTTTTCATGTGAAGCATTTGATGTCATAAAGATGTAAACCTCACAAAGCAATTCTGTCACTGGTCAGTTTGCTTGACAGACATCTGACTTTAAGGTACTAGCCAATGGAAACATGGTGACATGTAAATATGAAAGCACATTAGGACAAAATATGCAATAAGATAGAGGCAAAGGGAGATGGCTGCTGGGAATGTATTTCATTTATCCCAGAAAATCTTTAAATCTAAGTATTAATACTACGTTGATGTACTTTTGCAATTGGAGAGCTACTTTTTACTAAAAGTACATCTCCCTTATATAATTAAGTATAATGCAGACCTGCTCAAAAACTTAGTATAATTAAAGAAGTCTTATGCCATAAATGATGATGATGAGAGCTGCTTATGTGAATGTCTATAGTGGTTTTCTCTACCAGTGTCACTGTATTAGACAACTGTTATCAAACTTAGCAATAATGATGCATTAATCTGCCAATCAAGTGTGAAAGCTGGCTATGTGTATAGGCATAGTAAACACATATCATCATCATCCTCATTATCATTTATTTATATAGTGTCACTAATAGCGCAGCGCTGTACAGAGAACCCATTCACATCAGTCCCTACCCTATTGGAGCTTACAGTCTAAATTCCCTAATATAGACACACACTCACACACAGACAGAGAGGGAGAGACTAGGGTCAATTTTGATAGCAGCCAATTAACCTAACAGTATGTTTTTTGGAGTGTGGGAGGAAACCGGGAGCACCCGGAGGAAACCCACGCAAACACAGGGAGAACATACAAACTTCACACAGATAAGGCCATTGTTGATATAAGTACTGGCTCTGCTTACCATTGTCCAGTCTAGTACATAACTGTATTAATGCTGTGAAATATTATTACTTTGAATGCCTTAAATATGCAAGAGCGCATTTGGGTAAGTTTATGCTAATAAAAGATATATGCACTTTTCTTGCCTACCCATACTATTTAATAACCACCAAAAATTAAGCAATATGTAAGCACTGCTTCCAGTTGAAATCAGTCTGTCTGTCTGTCTATCTATCTATCTATCTTTCTATCTATCTATCTATCTATCCGTCTGTCTATCTTTAAAACTGAAAGACATCCATTAAACATACACAATGACAGCATATTTAGTGTGTAATTGATGCTAAAACACAATTCTCACTCTCCTAATATAGCTGATTTTTGACAATGAACTGCATTTTTCATGTGAAGCATTTGATGTCATAAAGATGTAAACCTCACAAAGCAATTCTGTCACTGGTCAGTTTGCTTGACAGACATCTGACTTTAAGGTACTAGCCAATGGAAACATGGTGACATGTAAATATGAAAGCACATTAGGACAAAATATGCAATAAGATAGAGGCAAAGGGAGATGGCTGCTGGGAATGTATTTCATTTATCCCAGAAAATCTTTAAATCTAAGTATTAATACTACGTTGATGTACTTTTGAAATTGGAGAGCTACTTTTTACTAAAAGTACATCTCCCTTATATAATTAAGTATAATGCAGACCTGCTCAAAAACTTAGTATAATTAAAGAAGTCTTATGCCATAAATGATGATGATGAGAGCTGCTTATGTGAATGTCTATAGTGGTTTTCTCTACCAGTGTCACTGTATTAGACAACTGTTATCAAACTTAGCAATAATGATGCATTAATCTGCCAATCAAGTGTGAAAGCTGGCTATGTGTATAGGCATAGTAAACACATATCATCATCATCCTCATTATCATTTATTTATATAGTGTCACTAATAGCGCAGCGCTGTACAGAGAACCCATTCACATCAGTCCCTACCCTATTGGAGCTTACAGTCTAAATTCCCTAATATAGACACACACTCACACACAGACAGAGAGGGAGAGACTAGGGTCAATTTTGATAGCAGCCAATTAACCTAACAGTATGTTTTTTGGAGTGTGGGAGGAAACCGGGAGCACCCGGAGGAAACCCACGCAAACACAGGGAGAACATACAAACTTCACACAGATAAGGCCATTGTTGATATAAGTACTGGCTCTGCTTACCATTGTCCAGTCTAGTACATAACTGTATTAATGCTGTGAAATATTATTACTTTGAATGCCTTAAATATGCAAGAGCGCATTTGGGTAAGTTTATGCTAATAAAAGATATATGCACTTTTCTTGCCTACCCATACTATTTAATAACCACCAAAAATTAAGCAATATGTAAGCACTGCTTCCAGTTGAAATCAGTCTGTCTGTCTGTCTATCTATCTATCTTTCTATCTATCTATCTTTCTATCTTTCTATCTATCTATCCGTCTGTCTATCTTTAAAACTGAAAGACATCCATTAAACATACACAATGACAGCATATTTAGTGTGTAATTGATGCTAAAGCACAATTCTCACTCTCCTAATATAGCTGATTTTTGACAATGAACTGCATTTTTCATGTGAAGCATTTGATGTCCTAAAGATGTAAACCTCACAAAGCAATTCTGTCACTGGTCAGTTTGCTTGACAGACATCTGACTTTAAGGTACTAGCCAATGGAAACATGGTGACATGTAAATATGAAAGCACATTAGGACAAAATATGCAATAAGATAGAGGCAAAGGGAGATGGCTGCTGGGAATGTATTTCATTTATCCCAGAAAATCTTTAAATCTAAGTATTAATACTACGTTGATGTACTTTTGAAATTGGAGAGCTACTTTTTACTAAAAGTACATCTCCCTTATATAATTAAGTATAATGCAGACCTGCTCAAAAACTTAGTATAATTAAAGAAGTCTTATGCAATAAATGATGATGATGAGAGCTGCTTATGTGAATGTCTATAGTGGTTTTCTCTACCAGTGTCATTGTATTAGACAACTGTTATCAAACTTAGCAATAATGATGCATTAATCTGCCAATCAAGTGTGAAAGCTGGCTATGTGTATAGGCATAGTAAACACATATCATCATCATCCTCATTATCATTTATTTATATAGTGTCACTAATAGCGCAGCGCTGTACAGAGAACCCATTCACATCAGTCCCTACCCTATTGGAGCTTACAGTCTAAATTCCCTAATATAGACACACACTCACACACAGACAGAGAGGGAGAGACTAGGGTCAATTTTGATAGCAGCCAATTAACCTAACAGTATGTTTTTTGGAGTGTGGGAGGAAACCACAGCACCCGGAGGAAACCCACGCAAACACAGGGAGAACATACAAACTTCACACAGATAAGGCCATTGTTGATATAAGTACTGGCTCTGCTTACCATTGTCCAGTCTAGTACATAACTGTATTAATGCTGTGAAATATTATTACTTTGAATGCCTTAAATATGCAAGAGCGCATTTGGGTAAGTTTATGCTAATAAAAGATATATGCACTTTTCTTGCCTACCCATACTATTTAATAACCACCAAAAATTAAGCAATATGTAAGCACTGCTTCCAGTTGAAATCAGTCTGTCTGTCTGTCTATCTATCTATCTATCTATCTATCTATCTTTCTATCTATCTATCTATCTATCCGTCTGTCTATCTTTAAAACTGAAAGACATCCATTAAACATACACAATGACAGCATATTTAGTGTGTAATTGATGCTAAAACACAATTCTCACTCTCCTAATATAGCTGATTTTTGACAATGAACTGCATTTTTCATGTGAAGCATTTGATGTCATAAAGATGTAAACCTCACAAAGCAATTCTGTCACTGGTCAGTTTGCTTGACAGACATCTGACTTTAAGGTACTAGCCAATGGAAACATGGTGACATGTAAATATGAAAGCACATTAGGACAAAATATGCAATAAGATAGAGGCAAAGGGAGATGGCTGCTGGGAATGTATTTCATTTATCCCAGAAAATCTTTAAATCTAAGTATTAATACTACGTTGATGTACTTTTGAAATTGGAGAGCTACTTTTTACTAAAAGTACATCTCCCTTATATAATTAAGTATAATGCAGACCTGCTCAAAAACTTAGTATAATTAAAGAAGTCTTATGCCATAAATGATGATGATGAGAGCTGCTTATGTGAATGTCTATAGTGGTTTTCTCTACCAGTGTCACTGTATTAGACAACTGTTATCAAACTTAGCAATAATGATGCATTAATCTGCCAATCAAGTGTGAAAGCTGGCTATGTGTATAGGCATAGTAAACACATATCATCATCATCCTCATTATCATTTATTTATATAGTGTCACTAATAGCGCAGCGCTGTACAGAGAACCCATTCACATCAGTCCCTACCCTATTGGAGCTTACAGTCTAAATTCCCTAATATAGACACACACTCACACACAGACAGAGAGGGAGAGACTAGGGTCAATTTTGATAGCAGCCAATTAACCTAACAGTATGTTTTTTGGAGTGTGGGAGGAAACCGGGAGCACCCGGAGGAAACCCACGCAAACACAGGGAGAACATACAAACTTCACACAGATAAGGCCATTGTTGATATAAGTACTGGCTCTGCTTACCATTGTCCAGTCTAGTACATAACTGTATTAATGCTGTGAAATATTATTACTTTGAATGCCTTAAATATGCAAGAGCGCATTTGGGTAAGTTTATGCTAATAAAAGATATATGCACTTTTCTTGCCTACCCATACTATTTAATAACCACCAAAAATTAAGCAATATGTAAGCACTGCTTCCAGTTGAAATCAGTCTGTCTGTCTGTCTATCTATCTATCTATCTTTCTATCTATCTATCTTTCTATCTTTCTATCTATCTATCCGTCTGTCTATCTTTAAAACTGAAAGACATCCATTAAACATACACAATGACAGCATATTTAGTGTGTAATTGATGCTAAAGCACAATTCTCACTCTCCTAATATAGCTGATTTTTGACAATGAACTGCATTTTTCATGTGAAGCATTTGATGTCATAAAGATGTAAACCTCACAAAGCAATTCTGTCACTGGTCAGTTTGCTTGACAGACATCTGACTTTAAGGTACTAGCCAATGGAAACATGGTGACATGTAAATATGAAAGCACATTAGGACAAAATATGCAATAAGATAGAGGCAAAGGGAGATGGCTGCTGGGAATGTATTTCATTTATCCCAGAAAATCTTTAAATCTAAGTATTAATACTACGTTGATGTACTTTTGAAATTGGAGAGCTACTTTTTACTAAAAGTACATCTCCCTTATATAATTAAGTATAATGCAGACCTGCTCAAAAACTTAGTATAATTAAAGAAGTCTTATGCCATAAATGATGATGATGAGAGCTGCTTATGTGAATGTCTATAGTGGTTTTCTCTACCAGTGTCACTGTATTAGACAACTGTTATCAAACTTAGCAATAATGATGCATTAATCTGCCAATCAAGTGTGAAAGCTGGCTATGTGTATAGGCATAGTAAACACATATCATCATCATCCTCATTATCATTTATTTATATAGTGTCACTAATAGCGCAGCGCTGTACAGAGAACCCATTCACATCAGTCCCTACCCTATTGGAGCTTACAGTCTAAATTCCCTAATATAGACACACA
>NW_027448135.1:122500-145000 GCF_038048845.1 Mixophyes fleayi | reverse complement strand
TAACCTAACAGTATGTTTTTTGGAGTGTGGGAGGAAACCACAGCACCCGGAGGAAACCCACGCAAACACAGGGAGAACATACAAACTTCACACAGATAAGGCCATTGTTGATATAAGTACTGGCTCTGCTTACCATTGTCCAGTCTAGTACATAACTGTATTAATGCTGTGAAATATTATTACTTTGAATGCCTTAAATATGCAAGAGCGCATTTGGGTAAGTTTATGCTAATAAAAGATATATGCACTTTTCTTGCCTACCCATACTATTTAATAACCACCAAAAATTAAGCAATATGTAAGCACTGCTTCCAGTTGAAATCAGTCTGTCTGTCTATCTATCTATCTTTCTATCTATCTATCTTTCTATCTTTCTATCTATCTATCCGTCTGTCTATCTTTAAAACTGAAAGACATCCATTAAACATACACAATGACAGCATATTTAGTGTGTAATTGATGCTAAAACACAATTCCCACTCTCCTAATATAGCTGATTTTTGACAATGAACTGCATTTTTCATGTGAAGCATTTGATGTCATAAAGATGTAAACCTCACAAAGCAATTCTGTCACTGGTCAGTTTGCTTGACAGACATCTGACTTTAAGGTACTAGCCAATGGAAACATGGTGACATGTAAATATGAAAGCACATTAGGACAAAATATGCAATAAGATAGAGGCAAAGGGAGATGGCTGCTGGGAATGTATTTCATTTATCCCAGAAAATCTTTAAATCTAAGTATTAATACTACGTTGATGTACTTTTGAAATTGGAGAGCTACTTTTTACTAAAAGTACATCTCCCTTATATAATTAAGTATAATGCAGACCTGCTCAAAAACTTAGTATAATTAAAGAAGTCTTATGCAATAAATGATGATGATGAGAGCTGCTTATGTGAATGTCTATAGTGGTTTTCTCTACCAGTGTCATTGTATTAGACAACTGTTATCAAACTTAGCAATAATGATGCATTAATCTGCCAATCAAGTGTGAAAGCTGGCTATGTGTATAGGCATAGTAAACACATATCATCATCATCCTCATTATCATTTATTTATATAGTGTCACTAATAGCGCAGCGCTGTACAGAGAACCCATTCACATCAGTCCCTACCCTATTGGAGCTTACAGTCTAAATTCCCTAATATAGACACACACTCACACACAGACAGAGAGGGAGAGACTAGGGTCAATTTTGATAGCAGCCAATTAACCTAACAGTATGTTTTTTGGAGTGTGGGAGGAAACCACAGCACCCGGAGGAAACCCACGCAAACACAGGGAGAACATACAAACTTCACACAGATAAGGCCATTGTTGATATAAGTACTGGCTCTGCTTACCATTGTCCAGTCTAGTACATAACTGTATTAATGCTGTGAAATATTATTACTTTGAATGCCTTAAATATGCAAGAGCGCATTTGGGTAAGTTTATGCTAATAAAAGATATATGCACTTTTCTTGCCTACCCATACTATTTAATAACCACCAAAAATTAAGCAATATGTAAGCACTGCTTCCAGTTGAAATCAGTCTGTCTGTCTGTCTATCTATCTATCTTTCTATCTATCTATCTTTCTATCTTTCTATCTATCTATCCGTCTGTCTATCTTTAAAACTGAAAGACATCCATTAAACATACACAATGACAGCATATTTAGTGTGTAATTGATGCTAAAACACAATTCCCACTCTCCTAATATAGCTGATTTTTGACAATGAACTGCATTTTTCATGTGAAGCATTTGATGTCATAAAGATGTAAACCTCACAAAGCAATTCTGTCACTGGTCAGTTTGCTTGACAGACATCTGACTTTAAGGTACTAGCCAATGGAAACATGGTGACATGTAAATATGAAAGCACATTAGGACAAAATATGCAATAAGATAGAGGCAAAGGGAGATGGCTGCTGGGAATGTATTTCATTTATCCCAGAAAATCTTTAAATCTAAGTATTAATACTACGTTGATGTACTTTTGAAATTGGAGAGCTACTTTTTACTAAAAGTACATCTCCCTTATATAATTAAGTATAATGCAGACCTGCTCAAAAACTTAGTATAATTAAAGAAGTCTTATGCAATAAATGATGATGATGAGAGCTGCTTATGTGAATGTCTATAGTGGTTTTCTCTACCAGTGTCATTGTATTAGACAACTGTTATCAAACTTAGCAATAATGATGCATTAATCTGCCAATCAAGTGTGAAAGCTGGCTATGTGTATAGGCATAGTAAACACATATCATCATCATCCTCATTATCATTTATTTATATAGTGTCACTAATAGCGCAGCGCTGTACAGAGAACCCATTCACATCAGTCCCTACCCTATTGGAGCTTACAGTCTAAATTCCCTAATATAGACACACACTCACACACAGACAGAGAGGGAGAGACTAGGGTCAATTTTGATAGCAGCCAATTAACCTAACAGTATGTTTTTTGGAGTGTGGGAGGAAACCACAGCACCCGGAGGAAACCCACGCAAACACAGGGAGAACATACAAACTTCACACAGATAAGGCCATTGTTGATATAAGTACTGGCTCTGCTTACCATTGTCCAGTCTAGTACATAACTGTATTAATGCTGTGAAATATTATTACTTTGAATGCCTTAAATATGCAAGAGCGCATTTGGGTAAGTTTATGCTAATAAAAGATATATGCACTTTTCTTGCCTACCCATACTATTTAATAACCACCAAAAATTAAGCAATATGTAAGCACTGCTTCCAGTTGAAATCAGTCTGTCTGTCTGTCTGACTGTCTGTCTGTCTGTCTGTCTATCTATCTATCTATCTATCTATCTTTCTATCTATCTATCTTTCTATCTTTCTATCTATCTATCCGTCTGTCTATCTTTAAAACTGAAAGACATCCATTAAACATACACAATGACAGCATATTTAGTGTGTAATTGATGCTAAAACACAATTCTCACTCTCCTAATATAGCTGATTTTTGACAATGAACTGCATTTTTCATGTGAAGCATTTGATGTCATAAAGATGTAAACCTCACAAAGCAATTCTGTCACTGGTCAGTTTGCTTGACAGACATCTGACTTTAAGGTACTAGCCAATGGAAACATGGTGACATGTAAATATGAAAGCACATTAGGACAAAATATGCAATAAGATAGAGGCAAAGGGAGATGGCTGCTGGGAATGTATTTCATTTATCCCAGAAAATCTTTAAATCTAAGTATTAATACTACGTTGATGTACTTTTGAAATTGGAGAGCTACTTTTTACTAAAAGTACATCTCCCTTATATAATTAAGTATAATGCAGACCTGCTCAAAAACTTAGTATAATTAAAGAAGTCTTATGCCATAAATGATGATGATGAGAGCTGCTTATGTGAATGTCTATAGTGGTTTTCTCTACCAGTGTCATTGTATTAGACAACTGTTATCAAACTTAGCAATAATGATGCATTAATCTGCCAATCAAGTGTGAAAGCTGGCTATGTGTATAGGCATAGTAAACACATATCATCATCATCCTCATTATCATTTATTTATATAGTGTCACTAATAGCGCAGCGCTGTACAGAGAACCCATTCACATCAGTCCCTACCCTATTGGAGCTTACAGTCTAAATTCCCTAATATAGACACACACTCACACACAGACAGAGAGGGAGAGACTAGGGTCAATTTTGATAGCAGCCAATTAACCTAACAGTATGTTTTTTGGAGTGTGGGAGGAAACCACAGCACCCGGAGGAAACCCACGCAAACACAGGGAGAACATACAAACTTCACACAGATAAGGCCATTGTTGATATAAGTACTGGCTCTGCTTACCATTGTCCAGTCTAGTACATAACTGTATTAATGCTGTGAAATATTATTACTTTGAATGCCTTAAATATGCAAGAGCGCATTTGGGTAAGTTTATGCTAATAAAAGATATATGCACTTTTCTTGCCTACCCATACTATTTAATAACCACCAAAAATTAAGCAATATGTAAGCACTGCTTCCAGTTGAAATCAGTCTGTCTGTCTATCTATCTATCTTTCTATCTATCTATCTTTCTATCTTTCTATCTATCTATCCGTCTGTCTATCTTTAAAACTGAAAGACATCCATTAAACATACACAATGACAGCATATTTAGTGTGTAATTGATGCTAAAACACAATTCCCACTCTCCTAATATAGCTGATTTTTGACAATGAACTGCATTTTTCATGTGAAGCATTTGATGTCATAAAGATGTAAACCTCACAAAGCAATTCTGTCACTGGTCAGTTTGCTTGACAGACATCTGACTTTAAGGTACTAGCCAATGGAAACATGGTGACATGTAAATATGAAAGCACATTAGGACAAAATATGCAATAAGATAGAGGCAAAGGGAGATGGCTGCTGGGAATGTATTTCATTTATCCCAGAAAATCTTTAAATCTAAGTATTAATACTACGTTGATGTACTTTTGAAATTGGAGAGCTACTTTTTACTAAAAGTACATCTCCCTTATATAATTAAGTATAATGCAGACCTGCTCAAAAACTTAGTATAATTAAAGAAGTCTTATGCAATAAATGATGATGATGAGAGCTGCTTATGTGAATGTCTATAGTGGTTTTCTCTACCAGTGTCATTGTATTAGACAACTGTTATCAAACTTAGCAATAATGATGCATTAATCTGCCAATCAAGTGTGAAAGCTGGCTATGTGTATAGGCATAGTAAACACATATCATCATCATCCTCATTATCATTTATTTATATAGTGTCACTAATAGCGCAGCGCTGTACAGAGAACCCATTCACATCAGTCCCTACCCTATTGGAGCTTACAGTCTAAATTCCCTAATATAGACACACACTCACACACAGACAGAGAGGGAGAGACTAGGGTCAATTTTGATAGCAGCCAATTAACCTAACAGTATGTTTTTTGGAGTGTGGGAGGAAACCACAGCACCCGGAGGAAACCCACGCAAACACAGGGAGAACATACAAACTTCACACAGATAAGGCCATTGTTGATATAAGTACTGGCTCTGCTTACCATTGTCCAGTCTAGTACATAACTGTATTAATGCTGTGAAATATTATTACTTTGAATGCCTTAAATATGCAAGAGCGCATCTGGGTAAGTTTATGCTAATAAAAGATATATGCACTTTTCTTGCCTACCCATACTATTTAATAACCACCAAAAATTAAGCAATATGTAAGCACTGCTTCCAGTTGAAATCAGTCTGTCTGTCTGTCTATCTATCTATCTATCTTTCTATCTATCTATCTTTCTATCTTTCTATCTATCTATCCGTCTGTCTATCTTTAAAACTGAAAGACATCCATTAAACATACACAATGACAGCATATTTAGTGTGTAATTGATGCTAAAACACAATTCCCACTCTCCTAATATAGCTGATTTTTGACAATGAACTGCATTTTTCATGTGAAGCATTTGATGTCATAAAGATGTAAACCTCACAAAGCAATTCTGTCACTGGTCAGTTTGCTTGACAGACATCTGACTTTAAGGTACTAGCCAATGGAAACATGGTGACATGTAAATATGAAAGCACATTAGGACAAAATATGCAATAAGATAGAGGCAAAGGGAGATGGCTGCTGGGAATGTATTTCATTTATCCCAGAAAATCTTTAAATCTAAGTATTAATACTACGTTGATGTACTTTTGAAATTGGAGAGCTACTTTTTACTAAAAGTACATCTCCCTTATATAATTAAGTATAATGCAGACCTGCTCAAAAACTTAGTATAATTAAAGAAGTCTTATGCAATAAATGATGATGATGAGAGCTGCTTATGTGAATGTCTATAGTGGTTTTCTCTACCAGTGTCATTGTATTAGACAACTGTTATCAAACTTAGCAATAATGATGCATTAATCTGCCAATCAAGTGTGAAAGCTGGCTATGTGTATAGGCATAGTAAACACATATCATCATCATCCTCATTATCATTTATTTATATAGTGTCACTAATAGCGCAGCGCTGTACAGAGAACCCATTCACATCAGTCCCTACCCTATTGGAGCTTACAGTCTAAATTCCCTAATATAGACACACACTCACACACAGACAGAGAGGGAGAGACTAGGGTCAATTTTGATAGCAGCCAATTAACCTAACAGTATGTTTTTTGGAGTGTGGGAGGAAACCACAGCACCCGGAGGAAACCCACGCAAACACAGGGAGAACATACAAACTTCACACAGATAAGGCCATTGTTGATATAAGTACTGGCTCTGCTTACCATTGTCCAGTCTAGTACATAACTGTATTAATGCTGTGAAATATTATTACTTTGAATGCCTTAAATATGCAAGAGCGCATTTGGGTAAGTTTATGCTAATAAAAGATATATGCACTTTTCTTGCCTACCCATACTATTTAATAACCACCAAAAATTAAGCAATATGTAAGCACTGCTTCCAGTTGAAATCAGTCTGTCTGTCTGTCTGACTGTCTGTCTGTCTGTCTGTCTATCTATCTATCTATCTATCTATCTTTCTATCTATCTATCTTTCTATCTTTCTATCTATCTATCCGTCTGTCTATCTTTAAAACTGAAAGACATCCATTAAACATACACAATGACAGCATATTTAGTGTGTAATTGATGCTAAAACACAATTCTCACTCTCCTAATATAGCTGATTTTTGACAATGAACTGCATTTTTCATGTGAAGCATTTGATGTCATAAAGATGTAAACCTCACAAAGCAATTCTGTCACTGGTCAGTTTGCTTGACAGACATCTGACTTTAAGGTACTAGCCAATGGAAACATGGTGACATGTAAATATGAAAGCACATTAGGACAAAATATGCAATAAGATAGAGGCAAAGGGAGATGGCTGCTGGGAATGTATTTCATTTATCCCAGAAAATCTTTAAATCTAAGTATTAATACTACGTTGATGTACTTTTGAAATTGGAGAGCTACTTTTTACTAAAAGTACATCTCCCTTATATAATTAAGTATAATGCAGACCTGCTCAAAAACTTAGTATAATTAAAGAAGTCTTATGCCATAAATGATGATGATGAGAGCTGCTTATGTGAATGTCTATAGTGGTTTTCTCTACCAGTGTCATTGTATTAGACAACTGTTATCAAACTTAGCAATAATGATGCATTAATCTGCCAATCAAGTGTGAAAGCTGGCTATGTGTATAGGCATAGTAAACACATATCATCATCATCCTCATTATCATTTATTTATATAGTGTCACTAATAGCGCAGCGCTGTACAGAGAACCCATTCACATCAGTCCCTACCCTATTGGAGCTTACAGTCTAAATTCCCTAATATAGACACACACTCACACACAGACAGAGAGGGAGAGACTAGGGTCAATTTTGATAGCAGCCAATTAACCTAACAGTATGTTTTTTGGAGTGTGGGAGGAAACCCACGCAAACACAGGGAGAACATACAAACTTCACACAGATAAGGCCATTGTTGATATAAGTACTGGCTCTGCTTACCATTGTCCAGTCTAGTACATAACTGTATTAATGCTGTGAAATATTATTACTTTGAATGCCTTAAATATGCAAGAGCGCATTTGGGTAAGTTTATGCTAATAAAAGATATATGCACTTTTCTTGCCTACCCATACTATTTAATAACCACCAAAAATTAAGCAATATGTAAGCACTGCTTCCAGTTGAAATCAGTCTGTCTGTCTGTCTGACTGTCTGTCTGTCTGTCTGTCTATCTATCTATCTATCTATCTATCTTTCTATCTATCTATCTTTCTATCTTTCTATCTATCTATCCGTCTGTCTATCTTTAAAACTGAAAGACATCCATTAAACATACACAATGACAGCATATTTAGTGTGTAATTGATGCTAAAACACAATTCTCACTCTCCTAATATAGCTGATTTTTGACAATGAACTGCATTTTTCATGTGAAGCATTTGATGTCATAAAGATGTAAACCTCACAAAGCAATTCTGTCACTGGTCAGTTTGCTTGACAGACATCTGACTTTAAGGTACTAGCCAATGGAAACATGGTGACATGTAAATATGAAAGCACATTAGGACAAAATATGCAATAAGATAGAGGCAAAGGGAGATGGCTGCTGGGAATGTATTTCATTTATCCCAGAAAATCTTTAAATCTAAGTATTAATACTACGTTGATGTACTTTTGAAATTGGAGAGCTACTTTTTACTAAAAGTACATCTCCCTTATATAATTAAGTATAATGCAGACCTGCTCAAAAACTTAGTATAATTAAAGAAGTCTTATGCCATAAATGATGATGATGAGAGCTGCTTATGTGAATGTCTATAGTGGTTTTCTCTACCAGTGTCATTGTATTAGACAACTGTTATCAAACTTAGCAATAATGATGCATTAATCTGCCAATCAAGTGTGAAAGCTGGCTATGTGTATAGGCATAGTAAACACATATCATCATCATCCTCATTATCATTTATTTATATAGTGTCACTAATAGCGCAGCGCTGTACAGAGAACCCATTCACATCAGTCCCTACCCTATTGGAGCTTACAGTCTAAATTCCCTAATATAGACACACACTCACACACAGACAGAGAGGGAGAGACTAGGGTCAATTTTGATAGCAGCCAATTAACCTAACAGTATGTTTTTTGGAGTGTGGGAGGAAACCACAGCACCCGGAGGAAACCCACGCAAACACAGGGAGAACATACAAACTTCACACAGATAAGGCCATTGTTGATATAAGTACTGGCTCTGCTTACCATTGTCCAGTCTAGTACATAACTGTATTAATGCTGTGAAATATTATTACTTTGAATGCCTTAAATATGCAAGAGCGCATTTGGGTAAGTTTATGCTAATAAAAGATATATGCACTTTTCTTGCCTACCCATACTATTTAATAACCACCAAAAATTAAGCAATATGTAAGCACTGCTTCCAGTTGAAATCAGTCTGTCTGTCTATCTATCTATCTTTCTATCTATCTATCTTTCTATCTTTCTATCTATCTATCCGTCTGTCTATCTTTAAAACTGAAAGACATCCATTAAACATACACAATGACAGCATATTTAGTGTGTAATTGATGCTAAAACACAATTCCCACTCTCCTAATATAGCTGATTTTTGACAATGAACTGCATTTTTCATGTGAAGCATTTGATGTCATAAAGATGTAAACCTCACAAAGCAATTCTGTCACTGGTCAGTTTGCTTGACAGACATCTGACTTTAAGGTACTAGCCAATGGAAACATGGTGACATGTAAATATGAAAGCACATTAGGACAAAATATGCAATAAGATAGAGGCAAAGGGAGATGGCTGCTGGGAATGTATTTCATTTATCCCAGAAAATCTTTAAATCTAAGTATTAATACTACGTTGATGTACTTTTGAAATTGGAGAGCTACTTTTTACTAAAAGTACATCTCCCTTATATAATTAAGTATAATGCAGACCTGCTCAAAAACTTAGTATAATTAAAGAAGTCTTATGCAATAAATGATGATGATGAGAGCTGCTTATGTGAATGTCTATAGTGGTTTTCTCTACCAGTGTCATTGTATTAGACAACTGTTATCAAACTTAGCAATAATGATGCATTAATCTGCCAATCAAGTGTGAAAGCTGGCTATGTGTATAGGCATAGTAAACACATATCATCATCATCCTCATTATCATTTATTTATATAGTGTCACTAATAGCGCAGCGCTGTACAGAGAACCCATTCACATCAGTCCCTACCCTATTGGAGCTTACAGTCTAAATTCCCTAATATAGACACACACTCACACACAGACAGAGAGGGAGAGACTAGGGTCAATTTTGATAGCAGCCAATTAACCTAACAGTATGTTTTTTGGAGTGTGGGAGGAAACCACAGCACCCGGAGGAAACCCACGCAAACACAGGGAGAACATACAAACTTCACACAGATAAGGCCATTGTTGATATAAGTACTGGCTCTGCTTACCATTGTCCAGTCTAGTACATAACTGTATTAATGCTGTGAAATATTATTACTTTGAATGCCTTAAATATGCAAGAGCGCATTT
Organism: Mixophyes fleayi; assembly: GCF_038048845.1. Classification (NCBI taxonomy): domain Eukaryota; kingdom Metazoa; phylum Chordata; class Amphibia; order Anura; family Limnodynastidae; genus Mixophyes; species Mixophyes fleayi. The sequence continues at coordinate 134,936 of NW_027448135.1, read as the reverse complement.
GGGTAAGTTTATGCTAATAAAAGATATATGCACTTTTCTTGCCTACCCATACTATTTAATAACCACCAAAAATTAAGCAATATGTAAGCACTGCTTCCAGTTGAAATCAGTCTGTCTGTCTGTCTGACTGTCTGTCTGTCTGTCTGTCTATCTATCTATCTATCTATCTATCTTTCTATCTATCTATCTTTCTATCTTTCTATCTATCTATCCGTCTGTCTATCTTTAAAACTGAAAGACATCCATTAAACATACACAATGACAGCATATTTAGTGTGTAATTGATGCTAAAACACAATTCTCACTCTCCTAATATAGCTGATTTTTGACAATGAACTGCATTTTTCATGTGAAGCATTTGATGTCATAAAGATGTAAACCTCACAAAGCAATTCTGTCACTGGTCAGTTTGCTTGACAGACATCTGACTTTAAGGTACTAGCCAATGGAAACATGGTGACATGTAAATATGAAAGCACATTAGGACAAAATATGCAATAAGATAGAGGCAAAGGGAGATGGCTGCTGGGAATGTATTTCATTTATCCCAGAAAATCTTTAAATCTAAGTATTAATACTACGTTGATGTACTTTTGAAATTGGAGAGCTACTTTTTACTAAAAGTACATCTCCCTTATATAATTAAGTATAATGCAGACCTGCTCAAAAACTTAGTATAATTAAAGAAGTCTTATGCCATAAATGATGATGATGAGAGCTGCTTATGTGAATGTCTATAGTGGTTTTCTCTACCAGTGTCATTGTATTAGACAACTGTTATCAAACTTAGCAATAATGATGCATTAATCTGCCAATCAAGTGTGAAAGCTGGCTATGTGTATAGGCATAGTAAACACATATCATCATCATCCTCATTATCATTTATTTATATAGTGTCACTAATAGCGCAGCGCTGTACAGAGAACCCATTCACATCAGTCCCTACCCTATTGGAGCTTACAGTCTAAATTCCCTAATATAGACACACACTCACACACAGACAGAGAGGGAGAGACTAGGGTCAATTTTGATAGCAGCCAATTAACCTAACAGTATGTTTTTTGGAGTGTGGGAGGAAACCCACGCAAACACAGGGAGAACATACAAACTTCACACAGATAAGGCCATTGTTGATATAAGTACTGGCTCTGCTTACCATTGTCCAGTCTAGTACATAACTGTATTAATGCTGTGAAATATTATTACTTTGAATGCCTTAAATATGCAAGAGCGCATTTGGGTAAGTTTATGCTAATAAAAGATATATGCACTTTTCTTGCCTACCCATACTATTTAATAACCACCAAAAATTAAGCAATATGTAAGCACTGCTTCCAGTTGAAATCAGTCTGTCTGTCTGTCTGACTGTCTGTCTGTCTGTCTGTCTATCTATCTATCTATCTATCTATCTTTCTATCTATCTATCTTTCTATCTTTCTATCTATCTATCCGTCTGTCTATCTTTAAAACTGAAAGACATCCATTAAACATACACAATGACAGCATATTTAGTGTGTAATTGATGCTAAAACACAATTCTCACTCTCCTAATATAGCTGATTTTTGACAATGAACTGCATTTTTCATGTGAAGCATTTGATGTCATAAAGATGTAAACCTCACAAAGCAATTCTGTCACTGGTCAGTTTGCTTGACAGACATCTGACTTTAAGGTACTAGCCAATGGAAACATGGTGACATGTAAATATGAAAGCACATTAGGACAAAATATGCAATAAGATAGAGGCAAAGGGAGATGGCTGCTGGGAATGTATTTCATTTATCCCAGAAAATCTTTAAATCTAAGTATTAATACTACGTTGATGTACTTTTGAAATTGGAGAGCTACTTTTTACTAAAAGTACATCTCCCTTATATAATTAAGTATAATGCAGACCTGCTCAAAAACTTAGTATAATTAAAGAAGTCTTATGCCATAAATGATGATGATGAGAGCTGCTTATGTGAATGTCTATAGTGGTTTTCTCTACCAGTGTCATTGTATTAGACAACTGTTATCAAACTTAGCAATAATGATGCATTAATCTGCCAATCAAGTGTGAAAGCTGGCTATGTGTATAGGCATAGTAAACACATATCATCATCATCCTCATTATCATTTATTTATATAGTGTCACTAATAGCGCAGCGCTGTACAGAGAACCCATTCACATCAGTCCCTACCCTATTGGAGCTTACAGTCTAAATTCCCTAATATAGACACACACTCACACACAGACAGAGAGGGAGAGACTAGGGTCAATTTTGATAGCAGCCAATTAACCTAACAGTATGTTTTTTGGAGTGTGGGAGGAAACCCACGCAAACACAGGGAGAACATACAAACTTCACACAGATAAGGCCATTGTTGATATAAGTACTGGCTCTGCTTACCATTGTCCAGTCTAGTACATAACTGTATTAATGCTGTGAAATATTATTACTTTGAATGCCTTAAATATGCAAGAGCGCATTTGGGTAAGTTTATGCTAATAAAAGATATATGCACTTTTCTTGCCTACCCATACTATTTAATAACCACCAAAAATTAAGCAATATGTAAGCACTGCTTCCAGTTGAAATCAGTCTGTCTGTCTGTCTGACTGTCTGTCTGTCTGTCTGTCTATCTATCTATCTATCTATCTATCTTTCTATCTATCTATCTTTCTATCTTTCTATCTATCTATCCGTCTGTCTATCTTTAAAACTGAAAGACATCCATTAAACATACACAATGACAGCATATTTAGTGTGTAATTGATGCTAAAACACAATTCTCACTCTCCTAATATAGCTGATTTTTGACAATGAACTGCATTTTTCATGTGAAGCATTTGATGTCATAAAGATGTAAACCTCACAAAGCAATTCTGTCACTGGTCAGTTTGCTTGACAGACATCTGACTTTAAGGTACTAGCCAATGGAAACATGGTGACATGTAAATATGAAAGCACATTAGGACAAAATATGCAATAAGATAGAGGCAAAGGGAGATGGCTGCTGGGAATGTATTTCATTTATCCCAGAAAATCTTTAAATCTAAGTATTAATACTACGTTGATGTACTTTTGAAATTGGAGAGCTACTTTTTACTAAAAGTACATCTCCCTTATATAATTAAGTATAATGCAGACCTGCTCAAAAACTTAGTATAATTAAAGAAGTCTTATGCCATAAATGATGATGATGAGAGCTGCTTATGTGAATGTCTATAGTGGTTTTCTCTACCAGTGTCATTGTATTAGACAACTGTTATCAAACTTAGCAATAATGATGCATTAATCTGCCAATCAAGTGTGAAAGCTGGCTATGTGTATAGGCATAGTAAACACATATCATCATCATCCTCATTATCATTTATTTATATAGTGTCACTAATAGCGCAGCGCTGTACAGAGAACCCATTCACATCAGTCCCTACCCTATTGGAGCTTACAGTCTAAATTCCCTAATATAGACACACACTCACACACAGACAGAGAGGGAGAGACTAGGGTCAATTTTGATAGCAGCCAATTAACCTAACAGTATGTTTTTTGGAGTGTGGGAGGAAACCACAGCACCCGGAGGAAACCCACGCAAACACAGGGAGAACATACAAACTTCACACAGATAAGGCCATTGTTGATATAAGTACTGGCTCTGCTTACCATTGTCCAGTCTAGTACATAACTGTATTAATGCTGTGAAATATTATTACTTTGAATGCCTTAAATATGCAAGAGCGCATTTGGGTAAGTTTATGCTAATAAAAGATATATGCACTTTTCTTGCCTACCCATACTATTTAATAACCACCAAAAATTAAGCAATATGTAAGCACTGCTTCCAGTTGAAATCAGTCTGTCTGTCTATCTATCTATCTTTCTATCTATCTATCTTTCTATCTTTCTATCTATCTATCCGTCTGTCTATCTTTAAAACTGAAAGACATCCATTAAACATACACAATGACAGCATATTTAGTGTGTAATTGATGCTAAAACACAATTCCCACTCTCCTAATATAGCTGATTTTTGACAATGAACTGCATTTTTCATGTGAAGCATTTGATGTCATAAAGATGTAAACCTCACAAAGCAATTCTGTCACTGGTCAGTTTGCTTGACAGACATCTGACTTTAAGGTACTAGCCAATGGAAACATGGTGACATGTAAATATGAAAGCACATTAGGACAAAATATGCAATAAGATAGAGGCAAAGGGAGATGGCTGCTGGGAATGTATTTCATTTATCCCAGAAAATCTTTAAATCTAAGTATTAATACTACGTTGATGTACTTTTGAAATTGGAGAGCTACTTTTTACTAAAAGTACATCTCCCTTATATAATTAAGTATAATGCAGACCTGCTCAAAAACTTAGTATAATTAAAGAAGTCTTATGCAATAAATGATGATGATGAGAGCTGCTTATGTGAATGTCTATAGTGGTTTTCTCTACCAGTGTCATTGTATTAGACAACTGTTATCAAACTTAGCAATAATGATGCATTAATCTGCCAATCAAGTGTGAAAGCTGGCTATGTGTATAGGCATAGTAAACACATATCATCATCATCCTCATTATCATTTATTTATATAGTGTCACTAATAGCGCAGCGCTGTACAGAGAACCCATTCACATCAGTCCCTACCCTATTGGAGCTTACAGTCTAAATTCCCTAATATAGACACACACTCACACACAGACAGAGAGGGAGAGACTAGGGTCAATTTTGATAGCAGCCAATTAACCTAACAGTATGTTTTTTGGAGTGTGGGAGGAAACCACAGCACCCGGAGGAAACCCACGCAAACACAGGGAGAACATACAAACTTCACACAGATAAGGCCATTGTTGATATAAGTACTGGCTCTGCTTACCATTGTCCAGTCTAGTACATAACTGTATTAATGCTGTGAAATATTATTACTTTGAATGCCTTAAATATGCAAGAGCGCATTTGGGTAAGTTTATGCTAATAAAAGATATATGCACTTTTCTTGCCTACCCATACTATTTAATAACCACCAAAAATTAAGCAATATGTAAGCACTGCTTCCAGTTGAAATCAGTCTGTCTGTCTGTCTATCTATCTATCTATCTTTCTATCTATCTATCTTTCTATCTTTCTATCTATCTATCCGTCTGTCTATCTTTAAAACTGAAAGACATCCATTAAACATACACAATGACAGCATATTTAGTGTGTAATTGATGCTAAAACACAATTCCCACTCTCCTAATATAGCTGATTTTTGACAATGAACTGCATTTTTCATGTGAAGCATTTGATGTCATAAAGATGTAAACCTCACAAAGCAATTCTGTCACTGGTCAGTTTGCTTGACAGACATCTGACTTTAAGGTACTAGCCAATGGAAACATGGTGACATGTAAATATGAAAGCACATTAGGACAAAATATGCAATAAGATAGAGGCAAAGGGAGATGGCTGCTGGGAATGTATTTCATTTATCCCAGAAAATCTTTAAATCTAAGTATTAATACTACGTTGATGTACTTTTGAAATTGGAGAGCTACTTTTTACTAAAAGTACATCTCCCTTATATAATTAAGTATAATGCAGACCTGCTCAAAAACTTAGTATAATTAAAGAAGTCTTATGCAATAAATGATGATGATGAGAGCTGCTTATGTGAATGTCTATAGTGGTTTTCTCTACCAGTGTCATTGTATTAGACAACTGTTATCAAACTTAGCAATAATGATGCATTAATCTGCCAATCAAGTGTGAAAGCTGGCTATGTGTATAGGCATAGTAAACACATATCATCATCATCCTCATTATCATTTATTTATATAGTGTCACTAATAGCGCAGCGCTGTACAGAGAACCCATTCACATCAGTCCCTACCCTATTGGAGCTTACAGTCTAAATTCCCTAATATAGACACACACTCACACACAGACAGAGAGGGAGAGACTAGGGTCAATTTTGATAGCAGCCAATTAACCTAACAGTATGTTTTTTGGAGTGTGGGAGGAAACCACAGCACCCGGAGGAAACCCACGCAAACACAGGGAGAACATACAAACTTCACACAGATAAGGCCATTGTTGATATAAGTACTGGCTCTGCTTACCATTGTCCAGTCTAGTACATAACTGTATTAATGCTGTGAAATATTATTACTTTGAATGCCTTAAATATGCAAGAGCGCATTTGGGTAAGTTTATGCTAATAAAAGATATATGCACTTTTCTTGCCTACCCATACTATTTAATAACCACCAAAAATTAAGCAATATGTAAGCACTGCTTCCAGTTGAAATCAGTCTGTCTGTCTGTCTATCTATCTATCTATCTTTCTATCTTTCTATCTATCTATCCGTCTGTCTATCTTTAAAACTGAAAGACATCCATTAAACATACACAATGACAGCATATTTAGTGTGTAATTGATGCTAAAACACAATTCCCACTCTCCTAATATAGCTGATTTTTGACAATGAACTGCATTTTTCATGTGAAGCATTTGATGTCATAAAGATGTAAACCTCACAAAGCAATTCTGTCACTGGTCAGTTTGCTTGACAGACATCTGACTTTAAGGTACTAGCCAATGGAAACATGGTGACATGTAAATATGAAAGCACATTAGGACAAAATATGCAATAAGATAGAGGCAAAGGGAGATGGCTGCTGGGAATGTATTTCATTTATCCCAGAAAATCTTTAAATCTAAGTATTAATACTACGTTGATGTACTTTTGAAATTGGAGAGCTACTTTTTACTAAAAGTACATCTCCCTTATATAATTAAGTATAATGCAGACCTGCTCAAAAACTTAGTATAATTAAAGAAGTCTTATGCAATAAATGATGATGATGAGAGCTGCTTATGTGAATGTCTATAGTGGTTTTCTCTACCAGTGTCATTGTATTAGACAACTGTTATCAAACTTAGCAATAATGATGCATTAATCTGCCAATCAAGTGTGAAAGCTGGCTATGTGTATAGGCATAGTAAACACATATCATCATCATCCTCATTATCATTTATTTATATAGTGTCACTAATAGCGCAGCGCTGTACAGAGAACCCATTCACATCAGTCCCTACCCTATTGGAGCTTACAGTCTAAATTCCCTAATATAGACACACACTCACACACAGACAGAGAGGGAGAGACTAGGGTCAATTTTGATAGCAGCCAATTAACCTAACAGTATGTTTTTTGGAGTGTGGGAGGAAACCACAGCACCCGGAGGAAACCCACGCAAACACAGGGAGAACATACAAACTTCACACAGATAAGGCCATTGTTGATATAAGTACTGGCTCTGCTTACCATTGTCCAGTCTAGTACATAACTGTATTAATGCTGTGAAATATTATTACTTTGAATGCCTTAAATATGCAAGAGCGCATTTGGGTAAGTTTATGCTAATAAAAAATATATGCACTTTTCTTGCCTACCCATACTATTTAATAACCACCAAAAATTAAGCAATATGTAAGCACTGCTTCCAGTTGAAATCAGTCTGTCTGTCTGTCTGACTGTCTGTCTGTCTGTCTGTCTATCTATCTATCTATCTATCTATCTTTCTATCTATCTATCTTTCTATCTTTCTATCTATCTATCCGTCTGTCTATCTTTAAAACTGAAAGACATCCATTAAACATACACAATGACAGCATATTTAGTGTGTAATTGATGCTAAAACACAATTCTCACTCTCCTAATATAGCTGATTTTTGACAATGAACTGCATTTTTCATGTGAAGCATTTGATGTCATAAAGATGTAAACCTCACAAAGCAATTCTGTCACTGGTCAGTTTGCTTGACAGACATCTGACTTTAAGGTACTAGCCAATGGAAACATGGTGACATGTAAATATGAAAGCACATTAGGACAAAATATGCAATAAGATAGAGGCAAAGGGAGATGGCTGCTGGGAATGTATTTCATTTATCCCAGAAAATCTTTAAATCTAAGTATTAATACTACGTTGATGTACTTTTGAAATTGGAGAGCTACTTTTTACTAAAAGTACATCTCCCTTATATAATTAAGTATAATGCAGACCTGCTCAAAAACTTAGTATAATTAAAGAAGTCTTATGCCATAAATGATGATGATGAGAGCTGCTTATGTGAATGTCTATAGTGGTTTTCTCTACCAGTGTCATTGTATTAGACAACTGTTATCAAACTTAGCAATAATGATGCATTAATCTGCCAATCAAGTGTGAAAGCTGGCTATGTGTATAGGCATAGTAAACACATATCATCATCATCCTCATTATCATTTATTTATATAGTGTCACTAATAGCGCAGCGCTGTACAGAGAACCCATTCACATCAGTCCCTACCCTATTGGAGCTTACAGTCTAAATTCCCTAATATAGACACACACTCACACACAGACAGAGAGGGAGAGACTAGGGTCAATTTTGATAGCAGCCAATTAACCTAACAGTATGTTTTTTGGAGTGTGGGAGGAAACCACAGCACCCGGAGGAAACCCACGCAAACACAGGGAGAACATACAAACTTCACACAGATAAGGCCATTGTTGATATAAGTACTGGCTCTGCTTACCATTGTCCAGTCTAGTACATAACTGTATTAATGCTGTGAAATATTATTACTTTGAATGCCTTAAATATGCAAGAGCGCATTTGGGTAAGTTTATGCTAATAAAAGATATATGCACTTTTCTTGCCTACCCATACTATTTAATAACCACCAAAAATTAAGCAATATGTAAGCACTGCTTCCAGTTGAAATCAGTCTGTCTGTCTGTCTGTCTGTCTATCTATCTATCTATCTATCTATCTTTCTATCTTTCTATCTATCTATCCGTCTGTCTATCTTTAAAACTGAAAGACATCCATTAAACATACACAATGACAGCATATTTAGTGTGTAATTGATGCTAAAACACAATTCTCACTCTCCTAATATAGCTGATTTTTGACAATGAACTGCATTTTTCATGTGAAGCATTTGATGTCATAAAGATGTAAACCTCACAAAGCAATTCTGTCACTGGTCAGTTTGCTTGACAGACATCTGACTTTAAGGTACTAGCCAATGGAAACATGGTGACATGTAAATATGAAAGCACATTAGGACAAAATATGCAATAAGATAGAGGCAAAGGGAGATGGCTGCTGGGAATGTATTTCATTTATCCCAGAAAATCTTTAAATCTAAGTATTAATACTACGTTGATGTACTTTTGAAATTGGAGAGCTACTTTTTACTAAAAGTACATCTCCCTTATATAATTAAGTATAATGCAGACCTGCTCAAAAACTTAGTATAATTAAAGAAGTCTTATGCCATAAATGATGATGATGAGAGCTGCTTATGTGAATGTCTATAGTGGTTTTCTCTACCAGTGTCACTGTATTAGACAACTGTTATCAAACTTAGCAATAATGATGCATTAATCTGCCAATCAAGTGTGAAAGCTGGCTATGTGTATAGGCATAGTAAACACATATCATCATCATCCTCATTATCATTTATTTATATAGTGTCACTAATAGCGCAGCGCTGTACAGAGAACCCATTCACATCAGTCCCTACCCTATTGGAGCTTACAGTCTAAATTCCCTAATATAGACACACACTCACACACAGACAGAGAGGGAGAGACTAGGGTCAATTTTGATAGCAGCCAATTAACCTAACAGTATGTTTTTTGGAGTGTGGGAGGAAACCACAGCACCCGGAGGAAACCCACGCAAACACAGGGAGAACATACAAACTTCACACAGATAAGGCCATTGTTGATATAAGTACTGGCTCTGCTTACCATTGTCCAGTCTAGTACATAACTGTATTAATGCTGTGAAATATTATTACTTTGAATGCCTTAAATATGCAAGAGCGCATTTGGGTAAGTTTATGCTAATAAAAGATATATGCACTTTTCTTGCCTACCCATACTATTTAATAACCACCAAAAATTAAGCAATATGTAAGCACTGCTTCCAGTTGAAATCAGTCTGTCTGTCTATCTATCTATCTTTCTATCTATCTATCTTTCTATCTTTCTATCTATCTATCCGTCTGTCTATCTTTAAAACTGAAAGACATCCATTAAACATACACAATGACAGCATATTTAGTGTGTAATTGATGCTAAAACACAATTCCCACTCTCCTAATATAGCTGATTTTTGACAATGAACTGCATTTTTCATGTGAAGCATTTGATGTCATAAAGATGTAAACCTCACAAAGCAATTCTGTCACTGGTCAGTTTGCTTGACAGACATCTGACTTTAAGGTACTAGCCAATGGAAACATGGTGACATGTAAATATGAAAGCACATTAGGACAAAATATGCAATAAGATAGAGGCAAAGGGAGATGGCTGCTGGGAATGTATTTCATTTATCCCAGAAAATCTTTAAATCTAAGTATTAATACTACGTTGATGTACTTTTGAAATTGGAGAGCTACTTTTTACTAAAAGTACATCTCCCTTATATAATTAAGTATAATGCAGACCTGCTCAAAAACTTAGTATAATTAAAGAAGTCTTATGCAATAAATGATGATGATGAGAGCTGCTTATGTGAATGTCTATAGTGGTTTTCTCTACCAGTGTCATTGTATTAGACAACTGTTATCAAACTTAGCAATAATGATGCATTAATCTGCCAATCAAGTGTGAAAGCTGGCTATGTGTATAGGCATAGTAAACACATATCATCATCATCCTCATTATCATTTATTTATATAGTGTCACTAATAGCGCAGCGCTGTACAGAGAACCCATTCACATCAGTCCCTACCCTATTGGAGCTTACAGTCTAAATTCCCTAATATAGACACACACTCACACATAGACAGAGAGGGAGAGACTAGGGTCAATTTTGATAGCAGCCAATTAACCTAACAGTATGTTTTTTGGAGTGTGGGAGGAAACCACAGCACCCGGAGGAAACCCACGCAAACACAGGGAGAACATACAAACTTCACACAGATAAGGCCATTGTTGATATAAGTACTGGCTCTGCTTACCATTGTCCAGTCTAGTACATAACTGTATTAATGCTGTGAAATATTATTACTTTGAATGCCTTAAATATGCAAGAGCGCATTTGGGTAAGTTTATGCTAATAAAAGATATATGCACTTTTCTTGCCTACCCATACTATTTAATAACCACCAAAAATTAAGCAATATGTAAGCACTGCTTCCAGTTGAAATCAGTCTGTCTGTCTATCTATCTATCTTTCTATCTATCTATCTTTCTATCTTTCTATCTATCTATCCGTCTGTCTATCTTTAAAACTGAAAGACATCCATTAAACATACACAATGACAGCATATTTAGTGTGTAATTGATGCTAAAACACAATTCCCACTCTCCTAATATAGCTGATTTTTGACAATGAACTGCATTTTTCATGTGAAGCATTTGATGTCATAAAGATGTAAACCTCACAAAGCAATTCTGTCACTGGTCAGTTTGCTTGACAGACATCTGACTTTAAGGTACTAGCCAATGGAAACATGGTGACATGTAAATATGAAAGCACATTAGGACAAAATATGCAATAAGATAGAGGCAAAGGGAGATGGCTGCTGGGAATGTATTTCATTTATCCCAGAAAATCTTTAAATCTAAGTATTAATACTACGTTGATGTACTTTTGAAATTGGAGAGCTACTTTTTACTAAAAGTACATCTCCCTTATATAATTAAGTATAATGCAGACCTGCTCAAAAACTTAGTATAATTAAAGAAGTCTTATGCAATAAATGATGATGATGAGAGCTGCTTATGTGAATGTCTATAGTGGTTTTCTCTACCAGTGTCATTGTATTAGACAACTGTTATCAAACTTAGCAATAATGATGCATTAATCTGCCAATCAAGTGTGAAAGCTGGCTATGTGTATAGGCATAGTAAACACATATCATCATCATCCTCATTATCATTTATTTATATAGTGTCACTAATAGCGCAGCGCTGTACAGAGAACCCATTCACATCAGTCCCTACCCTATTGGAGCTTACAGTCTAAATTCCCTAATATAGACACACACTCACACACAGACAGAGAGGGAGAGACTAGGGTCAATTTTGATAGCAGCCAATTAACCTAACAGTATGTTTTTTGGAGTGTGGGAGGAAACCACAGCACCCGGAGGAAACCCACGCAAACACAGGGAGAACATACAAACTTCACACAGATAAGGCCATTGTTGATATAAGTACTGGCTCTGCTTACCATTGTCCAGTCTAGTACATAACTGTATTAATGCTGTGAAATATTATTACTTTGAATGCCTTAAATATGCAAGAGCGCATTTGGGTAAGTTTATGCTAATAAAAGATATATGCACTTTTCTTGCCTACCCATACTATTTAATAACCACCAAAAATTAAGCAATATGTAAGCACTGCTTCCAGTTGAAATCAGTCTGTCTGTCTGTCTATCTATCTATC